>NW_022196905.1:215575204-215587704 GCF_008632895.1 Mastomys coucha
GCTCACTCACTGAGCCATGGTGGAGCTCACTCACTGAGCCATGGTGGGGCTCACTCACTGAGCCATGGCACTCCAGCAGCACATGTGTTGAGTGTTAATATTAATTTATTGCAGCCCTAAAGATTAGAAAGCCAGCCCTTTACTCTCAAGGAATTGATAGGTGTAGAGGGCTATATGTGTCCACGGGAAGTTAATGGTAGAGGTGTGTCTAGTCTGCCCTTCCCAGTGATTCATGAATGTGCCACCCCTCCCTGCTCTATCATTCCACAATTCTTCTTACATTGGATGATGTCCAATGGAAGGCCAGGAAGTACTTCCTGGTAAGATGGTAATAAGAATGGAAACCCTTGGAAAGAGTGCAGAGGTCACTCCTGGGCAGAGTAAGGCTAGAAGCAATCTCCATCTCAGTCAACTCCACTGTAATGGAAGTTAATATTTCTTTGAATTTCTTTGTGATTTTTAAAAATAACTTCATGGGTTTTATCATATTTTTAAATCGTGTGTCTGTGAGTGTAAGCATGGCATGGTGCCATGTGGAGGTCAGAGGGCAACCTGGGATCAGTCTTCACTGTCCATGCTGCTTGAGACAGGATCTCTTATATCCATAGCAGTGCCAGCGTACCTGGCCTACAAGCTTCCCAGGGGTTTGCTTGTATCTGCGTCCCATGGTACAAACACTAGGATTACAGACATGTACATGCTACCATTCCAGGCCTTACGTGGTCTCTGGGGATTTGAACTCAGGTTCTCAAGCTTGCACAGCAAACAATTTATCAACAGAGCTATCTCCCTCCGTACTTCTTTTGAGTTTCTATCCAACTATTGCTCAATGTCGAATAATGATTTTCCAGAAACTGATGGAATCCATTATAAACTAATGAACTAAGTTATTGTGTAAACAGAACTCATAAATTAACCAAGAATTGAATTATAGAGTACTGGTTTTTACTGTATGAATTTCATAAAATGTGGAGCTTTTCCTAGAAGATCCCAAAAATGCAGTGGAAAAATTAGATGTGCCTTTTGCCCATAGAGTTAAAAAAGGATGTCTTCAATGGTGTCTGAGCAGAGCGCAGAAGGGCAGTTAGGCTGGGACCTGGTAATTCCTCTTCAGTGCCCCAGTCACTCAGGATTCCACATGCTATGCCTTCGGCAGTTCAGTGGAGAATCCACAGAGAGCTGCTGGTTTTGTTGCCAGCCTGCATTTCTGTTACTGTGGGTTCTTAGAAAAGATCGATTGACAGTCCAGGGGAATGCTGTAAATCCTGAGGATTTTAAGCCAGTGTCTTATTTGAAAGCTCGGTGCTGTGGTTGTTGTCGAGGTGAAGTTGACCAGTGTGTAGAGCTGACTCGTGTGGCGCTGGTATCTGACCTGTCCCTTCATTCCCATCCAACAGCTAATGTTGCCTTATGTAATCATTCTCCTGAGAGACACTGCTGGTTTTGTTTTACTTTATTATTTACTTGCTGTTCTTCATTTTCACATTCCTTATGATGCTGCTTCCTGCCCTTAAAATTAGTCATTTTACTTTAAAGTGTTATATATTTGGATTTGTACTGCACAGATTATATAAAATGGCATTTCCTTATGGTTTACGATTTTTCCCCTCCATTTTTTTCCATTCTAGCTCCATCTCTCATTTCCTTGCCATTTCTGTGTTCGTTTCCCAGCACAGTCTCCTTCCCAGTCTCACAGTCCTGCCCTCCCGGTTAGGGTGTACCCTGTGCCCATCTCATCCTTCTTAGCTCACTTCCTGTGGCCTTTCTTCTCCTCCTATGGTTCTAGTTGTTGGTTCTTCTTGCCTGCTTTTGCCACAACACTTGGCATTATTTTAGAGTGCCCTTGACAAATCAGTTATAGGTAATACTGGTGGTCCCCTTGGCTGGTGTACATGTGTGCAGGTGCTAGTGTGCAAACATGGATTCAGTGTGTCATTTTTCTGCTTGTTGTTACATCTTCCCAGTAGAGCTGTGGTCCTCCAGATTTTACTAATACAACTGGTTCCATGGGTATTTGCTGAAGGCATGACCTTTTCAACTTTTCTGCTTTTGGCCCCATGGCCTGAACTCGTAAACTATAGGGCATATTAAGCTTGCCTATGGTATTTATCCTAAACAGATTTCTTTTTAATGATCCTAATGCATAAACCGGCTTTATTTTTAATTATTATTTAATCTTAACATGTAGTAAACAGACAATTAAAAAGAAATATTAAGGAAAAAAATGAAAATCTCCTGGTGTTAACATCTGACGTGTACTTCAAGGCCAGTCTCAGATTATCATTGCCTTTCAAATGAGTCAATTCCTTATCTTTTATTTCTATGACATTATCCCTGCATGCTTTCCAGCATACACAAATACTTTGTGTCATTACTTACATGTATTGTCCTGGGTTTAACTGTGTCTCTTTATGAGTTCCTTGGCATAATTCGGTATTTCCTACCATATTCAGGCTATCCTACCATTCCTTATGGAAAATGGACAGGTTGTTATTGAATGTTTGCTAGAATGAATTGAAAGGTCTGATAAATGTTGAATATAAAAATTCAGAGAAGTTGATATTGAGCCAGATATTCACATAAGGTGAAAGAAATAAACTCCCAGAGCAAAAACCAAACCTTAAGATGCAGTGGGGCACAGGTGCAGTGGGGCACAGCTCAGAAAACATTAATTTTTCTTTTTAACCTTTAAAAATGAGAATCTAAATACCTGGCAATTGAATTTTCTTAATCTTGACTAATGCCTGAAATTCTGCAAATAGACATAGACTACTCATTCTGGTTTTGTTGTAAATAAAATATATCATGCCAGGCAGTGGTGGCGCACGTCTTTAATCCCAGCACTTGGGAGGCAGAGGCAGGCAGATTTCTGAGTTTGAGGCCAGCCAGGTCTACAGAGTGATTTTCAGGACAGCCATGGCTATGCAAAGAAACCTTGTCTTGAAAAACCAAAAAAAAAAAAAAAAAAAAAAAAAAAAAAAAAAAAAAGGTATATCATTGTACTAGTAACACAGTACTGTAGTATGTTCTCAGTGGTGTTCGAATGACCTGAAGCTCTCCTTGTAGTCAGCTACAGTTCATTCATCTCAGCATTTGTATGTAAGTACACATATCAGCTTTAGGGGGAATTAGAACGTGTTTTCTCATCCCTCAGCGCTTCCGTCCCAGCCCCTTGAAGCTAATCTGCTAGTACCCTACTCTACCTCTTCTTGGTGAAAGCCATGACCAGAACAAGGGAACTTAAGAAAGAGCAAAGGGAGGTAAAATCTACAACAGCTTGAAATTGGAAAGCTGGAAGACAAGAACCACCGAAGTGTCAAAAAACATAAAGGCCGTGACAGATGCTGAGCGATGCTCCTAGACATGCTGCCACAGATGCCTAACCCCCATCCCAAGTCAGACATAGCCTGAGACTTGAGGCTTTTTCTGTCCAATGCTTGCTCCAGCTAAACATTATTGGTTTCTCAAACAAACAGTCTTAACATAGCGTGAAGGGCCTAGGGAGATTGCTTAGTGGTACAGTGCTTAGGGAGTAAGCATGAGAACCTGGATTCTGGTTCCTAACACCCATGTAAAAGTGTCTATAACAGTGCGCTAGGGGATGGACAGATACTTGTGTAAGACAAGCAGATTCAACCAGTGGAGTTTAAATGCAAAGCTTTAGGATCCTAGAAAGGAAGGGAGGAAGGGAGGGAGGGAGGGACTGAGCCCAATTGAGAAGGACACCCAACTTCAACGTTGCATGCAGCAGCAAGCACATTTGCGCATACATATGCACACATATGCACACACAGCACATATACCATTTGTTTGGATAGCATATGCCTGAGGAGGTGGCTCAGGTGCTTGCTAGCGTGCAGTAAGCATTAGGTTCCATCTTAGCACCTCATAAAACAGTTGTGGTAACTCACATCTGTGACTTCAGCACTAAAGATGTAAAGGCAGGAATATAAGAAACTCAAGGTCATCTTTGACTACATATAGCAAGTTCAGAGCTTGCCTGAGACACATAAGAACCTGACTTAAAAATTAACATACTAGAGAAATCAATATGCATATTAATCTGTTCCTTTTATCTTTATGTGAGCTTGCAAATGAAAGCATCGTGTGTTGGTTTTCCCCCAGGGAGTGAGGCATGCTGTAAACAGGATTTTTACTTCTTGGAATGCTAAGGCAGGTGACTCTGGGTAGCCTGCCCCACCCTTCTTCTTCCTGTGTAGTCTGGATATTTTTCTGTTGCACTTGACATCCCTCTTCATATTGCTCATAGCTTGCTTCCCAGTTACTCCTTCCAGGTAACTATGTTTATAAACTGAAAAACTACACAACAAGCAATTTTTATTTCTCAAGGGAAATAAGATTCCATTAACTGATGGTAGTTAGCAAAAAGTGCACTTCAGGAAAAAAAATGAGAGTATATTATACTTTAAAATTTCTTCGGAAAGTTATTGAAAAGTAGATATTTTTTCTCCCATGGGAACCCAGTGAAATTCAGTTAAAGGCTAGTCTTATCTGGTGTGATGAGGGTTATATTTTCCTGCACTAAACATATTAGAAGTCATCTAAAGTGCCTGCTTTGTGAGATACAGTATAAGAATGCAGAAAACACTTCATTTCAGCAGGTTACTGCCCTCTGTGTTGATAGGTGAGTTTATTATCACACACATTCCTTTCTTTAAAGATGCATTTTATTATTAATTTGTGTGCACATGAGTGTTTTACACCACTTGGACATCTGGAACCTGAAAAAATGCTGAGCAGCCATATCAGACCTGGAATTCAAACTCAGGTTCTTGCATAAACAAGACACAATTTCTGATTGACCTATGAACTTGAAGACTTGAGACCTGGCTTTGCTTATATTTTATTTCTGAATGGCTAACCATGAATTTTTAGTCTCTTGTTTTTTTCTTCTCTAAGTCCGGCATAAAATGTTTTCAAAGCTAGTACAACCATTTTACTCAACAACTAGTGAAATTACAAAACATTTACAAGGGAATTAAATATTAGGGATGCATTATAAACTTATGATCTGAAAGAAAGTCCATGTGTGGAAAAGCCTGGTCCATGTGCCACCTGTGATGGGAATCTCAAACGGAGCATCTCCATGTGCTGATTGGCACAGAAATCTCTCAGAGAAATCTCTCAGGGGTCATTTAAATCTTACCTTCTAATATTGTTAGGAATAGAACTGAGATACAGAGAAGTCACATAATTTGACTATAGTCACCCAGTCAATGAGCAGAATAGTCAGGATCATAAATTTATGGATTCTCCCCCAGTAATTTTGATAAATGATGCTCCATCATGCTCCTTCAGTCTTAAAGAGCTGGTAGAGTACAATGTACAAGTTGAATTTACAAAGAATTTTTCCCTTAAAAAAAAAATAGCAGGGTCTCATGTATCCCAGGCTGTTCCAAACTGTGGCATGTATGTAGTTGAAGATAGCTATGAACTTCTGATCCTTAAGATCCCTCTTCCGCAGCAGTAGCCTTGCAGACATAAAAGGCATATTCCTGGTACTTATGGCTCTCTCAATAGCTGGAAGACATGCAACTAAAAGTGCTGCTTATCTAGGGCTCTGCTTTCCACAAAGCTTTGTTCAATTCACTCATATGTTATTTTGTCTTACAGAAACAAATTTCTAAAAATTTATCTCCAACTTGTTAACATGGAACTCACCTATTCCATGAGTCAAGGAGCCAGTCTAAATTTTTATTTTTATTTTGACAATATTTGAACTCAAATTTCAATAGTTTCAAGGCTAGAACATAAAATGGGGTGTGTGTCTCTTACTCTTTTCATTGCTGAGGAGGAAAAAAATTCATGGCCAGAGCCACTTCAACAAGAATGGGTTTACCTCAGCTCACCACCTGAGGGGATTGTCCATGGTAGCAGAGAAGGCATGACAGCAGGAGAAAGAGAAAGCTCATCAAATTGCATCTGCAGTCAGGAAGAAGAGAGATGGATGTGTTCGCCTTGCTTGCTCCTTTGTATTCAGTTCAGTTCCTCAGCCTGTGGGAAGGTGTCACCCACTTTAAGGATGAATTTCCTTTACAATTTTCTTTTTAAAATATTTCCTGAATGGAGGGCTGAGAAGATAGCTCAGTTGGTAAGAGCTCTTGCTCTACAGGCATGAGGACCTACGCTTGAATCCTTAACAACCCTATTATTTTTTAGAATGGGCATGACTGCATATTCCAATAACCCTGGCACTGTGGGAAGGAGACAGACAGATTCTGTGAGTTCCCTGGCTAGCCTAGCCAAAGTAAAGCAATGAGCTTGCCATTCACTGAGAGACCCTGTCTAAAGAGGATAAGGCAAAGAGCAACAGAGGAGATGCTCTGGTTTTTTAATGTGTGGGCCCATCATGTGCCTGCATCACACACACTCATGTACATACCTCATGCACACACTCACACACACACATGCACACACTCACACATGCACACACACACATACACATAAACACACATACCATGCTGTCCTGAGTCATCTGATATTAGCAGCATAGCGTTCCATCTTGGAATCTATAAGCATATTTCATTCCTCTTAGAGAATGCACCTTGACTCCTCCAAAGGTAAAATGTCACCCATGAATGCTAGGTCATCCTGTAAATGAAGAGCCCCACTCACTCCTTGCCAAGAGTGGCCTTTGTGACTTTTTGTTGACTTGATGATGGTGACTATTCTTGCTTGCAACCGCCAGCCGACCAAGGTTTCTGCGGTGAGTGCTGAGCTAGGGTGGCACTGATGGGAATAGCCTGCTGGAGGGGTTAGATTTGGGCATCATTTGTAAAGCTTTGATTTTGCTTCAGCTTTACAATGCAGATTAAAAAAAGCATATGCAATTTTGATGCAGATGACTTCATTGGAAATTTGAAGAGCTTACCATAATATTGAAAATTACGCAAAACTTTCTATGTCTATGAGGACCACAGCTATGACGCTCTGAGAGGAGGTGATTTTCTCTGTGGCAATGATTCATGTTGTTTTATGGTCTCCTAATGTCCTCTCTGGGTATTTGCTATATTAGTATTACAAAAGAACAGAATTCAACTTTTGTGAGATGAAATTTCAGCTCCAATTTATGAAACAGTTTTGATCTATAGGATATTGTAAAAGCAGGTACCAAAAATAAAAATACTAAGAAGATATTGATGGTCAAGTTGTAACTAATTATCTGGTATCGTGTGTGTGTGTGTGTGTGTGTGTGTGTGTGTGTGTGTGTGTGTGAGAGTGTAAGTGTGTATGTGTGAGTTTGTGTGTGTATGTATTTGTGTGTGTGTGAGTGCGTATGTATATGTTTGTATGTGTGAGTCTGTGTATGTGTATGTGTGTATATGCATATGAGTGTATCTGTGTGTATGTTCTAGAGAGTCTGATTCATGCAGACTTCAGTTCCTTTTTATGATTAGACCTTTGCTTCTCACAAACAAATAAAATTCATGCTGTTAAGCCACTAAAGGCCCAGAGATTCTAACTCTCTAAGCCACCCAAACATGGTAATCATGCACCTGGACTTTAGCACAGTGGGAAACAGAATCATCTCAGGTCTATTCGTGTTCTAACACAGCATAAGGGCAAAATGGTAGAACCGTGGTCTTCCCTTGTATGTCTCATGAATGAACTGTTGTGGGAGCACACTTCTGAAAGCTGGACATTGATTCCCTGGGAAGAGTTGCCACTAACTGTGGGAGAGGAGTTACCCACACCCATCTGCTTTCATATAGCTCTAATCGCTGGACAAGCTCCATTATGCAGCTTTTTGTTATGGAATAAAAGTCTTTTACCTAGACTTTGGAACTGTATCTTTACACAGGAGAAATCCCTGTCTCTGTGTTACTATACTATTATTGTTTAATTCTTCTACTAATTTTTTAGCTCCATATAACCTTTAAATAAAAATTCTTCTGCCTTTGATCTTTCATTCATATTTTTTGGTAAACTTCTTTCTCTACTAAATGTTAAATGCTGAGAGCCAGCATAGAAGAGATGCAGGCCTTTCAGGAACATCAGTAAATGAGAGCCAGTCAGTAGGAGCCTGCAATTGCTGTTCCCTGCATGCAGAATTCCAGTATGTAGTTGGACATGGATGACAAAATCACAACTGGCCCAGAAGTATGCCTGCCCTGAGCATGCTTCCCCTCGCCTGTGCCCGCCCTGAGCATGT
Organism: Mastomys coucha; assembly: GCF_008632895.1. Taxonomy (NCBI): domain Eukaryota; kingdom Metazoa; phylum Chordata; class Mammalia; order Rodentia; family Muridae; genus Mastomys; species Mastomys coucha. The sequence goes on from NW_022196905.1 coordinate 215,583,378, forward strand.
TTCCCCTCGCCTGTGCCTGGAACTGTTTTGAAATGAACCGTATTAAAATGCTCATGGTATACATAGTAAGACAATTGGGTTCAAGAAGCACTGTGTGTATTACAGTGTGTCATCACTGCTGGTGTCGAAGGAAAAGAGAGACTTGTGAGTAACTCAAGTATTGTGACTTTCCTGAGCAAGATCCCTCCATCTGATTCCAAATTTTATTTAGAATTGCTTGATGTCTTTGGATTGTTGGAAACTGCAGACTATTTTTTCATGGTAATTGTATGATAGCATGTGGTGATAATAACTCTATCTATTATATTTAGATTTCCACATGCTTGATATTATAAACTTAGCTCTTTCTTCTTAATAGAAAGTTAAGTTTTCCATAAACCCATCTTCAATCTTGGGATTTATATTTTTGAAAACATGTAAGCAAAACTCTTCAGCTTAATTTTAGACTTCATCAAAGTATTTTCTTCCACTGTGTGTATACAGTGGAGAGCTTTGAAGAAGGGGACCTGTCTTCTACGTGTATTTTCTTGCTAGTATTTATTAGGAAAGTTAATCAGCCTGAATGTGCCTTAAGGTCATAAGCCCTTTGCGACCCTCCGACAGGACAGGGAACTGCCCGTTAGGGGGCTGAGGTTATCTCAATTAGCAAATTGTTTCTCTGCCTAGAGGAGGAACAGTGGACTTAAATAGTAACTCAGGTCCAACCATCCCCCACCCCCACCCCAAGATATCCGTGCCTTATTTTGCCGATTCTTCCTCTAAATGCATTCCATCTTAAGGTCAATTTTCCAACTAAGCCCCAAAATAATCTGCCCTCCTAAGTCTCTGATAAATTATTTGTCAACCGTGTCTTCAAATACTATCTGTTCTTAACGGCACTTTCCCAAAATTCCCCTCGATACTCGGAGAGTTTCTGCTACTATGACTACCTGTTTTGCTAACCTTTCTTTTTCTCCTGTCTTCCTCATCCACCGGGTGCCTCTCTGCTCCTATTGGGCACAATGGCCGGTCTCTCACTGAGTGTAGTAAGGCCTGCTGTGCTCTAGGGTTGTTCTCAATGTGCTGCTCGCTTCTACCACCCCAGTTCATCTGCCCTTGAAGCTGTTATCTGCATCTGTTGGCAGCTGTATTCTGCCCTGTACCAGCTGCCCAGCCCTGTGCTGGATCAACTGTGGGCCCTGGGCCCTGGGCCCTGAGGCTTATGGCTGGCCTGTCTGGCCTGAAACTCTTCCTTGGTTATAACCCCAAGCATCTCTGTGCCCACTGGCTCTAGCCCATTGTGTACTGTCACATCAGTCTCCTCGCATCCTCTCTCCCCTATCTGCATACTTCTCACTTGGCTGCCCCAGCCCCAGGCTCCAGTCTCTGTTACTGCATCTTGCACTTTGGTCCTATGATGCATTGGTCTCAGAACACAGCCTCACATCACTCTTTTCCTTGTGCCTCTTTAAAATTATGTGACCATTTGGCTCCAATTTTTTAAATCCAAGATGCTCTCCTGATACCTGTATATTATGCTACTATATACAAAAAATAATAATATGTGCTATATATAAGAAATAAATTTGTGACCATATTTTGTAGCCCATGATAAATTTTTCATAGATATATTCCTATGTGAAGTCCTTGTATTTGAAGGCATTTTATCTTAATCTCTCCCTTAAAGAGTAAATATTAGAAGAAAGATATTACTATAGATTTCAGTTTTCATTGCAGATATTCATGGTGCATTTAGTACATGACATGGACACTGTCCTTGAAATCAAGTTAGAATAGCTAGCAGTCCAGATGTTGTGTCATTGAAATTGAACCCTGGGGTTTCCAGAAGTTTCTACGACCCCTCCTTTGCCTCAACATTGTGGCAAATGGGGTTATGACGTCCAGTTTTTTATTTATCTATTTATTTGTTTATCGTGCTGGAGATAGAGCCGAGGAGCTTGGGCACACAAGGAAAATGCTCTGCTGTGCAGCTGTGCCCTCTCGGGCCTTTCCTAAGTCTTACTACAGGACAATTTCCAGTCAACAAGATGGAACAGGAAAGGCCAGACTCGCTTATATCTTTCAAAGTGTTTTCCCATGACTTTAGATGACTGGCCTTTTTCTCCATCCCTCTCTCCTTAAACGTCCTCACCTGTTCTGTGACTTTTGTCACTGACCACCAGCAAATAGAAACCTTTTCCTTGTTTCACAAACCCTGGTGGGTTCTTACTTCGGAGCACAGTGTCACATGAGCTTTGATCTCCATGCCCTTCCTTGTCTCAGACTCTTCATCTTCCCTTAGATCAGGTCCAAGGACAAAGCCTAGCATTGGGAGGGGTCTTTAATTGCCTTTTTAAAAAATTAGACAAAAAGCAAGCTATTTCAGTGAAGGTGACCACTTTTCTTCTTTAAATGTGAATTTTAATAGCTCTGGAAAACAAATTGATTATTTAAAATATCATTGGCACACACCTATTTGGTGGTGGTGTGGGGGGAGGGCTGGTATTCCTTACTAAAAGCAATTCAAAACTACAGTATTTTCTTAAATAAGTTCCAAAAGTATTTTCACACCTATGCATGCCCACCAGTACACACACACACACACACACACACATGCACGCACGCACACACATCACAGCTAAACAATAAAAGTGTGTATTTTGATCCTGACTCAACCCACTTAGGAACATCTTTCCCTATTCCCCAGGATTCCTACCTCACTCATAAGAAATGGAAGTTTCATTGAGTGATCTGAATTTAGAACATTTATTTTGGTTTTTCTTGCTCAGAGGAAAGGCTATTTTAAACAGACTTGATGTACAGCTGTTAGCATGAGGAAAGTCACATAAAAACAGTATAACACTTACTGTATATGCAGGTCGAGCATCCTTAATTCAAAATATCCTAAATCTGAAGTGCTCCCAGCCTGAAACCTTCTGGGTGCGAACGCATGCCTCCAGAGGAAAATTTCACAGCAGTCATCTTTGCTCTGTGCACAAAGTTATTTAAAACACTACAAAATTACAGTCAGGCTGTATATGTAAGGAACACATGAGACAAATGAATTTCATGGTTAGACCTGAATCCCAACTCTGAGGCGCCTCATTATGCATATGCAAATGTTTCCAAAATTCCTAAACCCTAACCTTTTTTGGTCATTTCAGATAAGAGCTATGCAACCTGTATCGATGACTTTACTTCCCAGTCGGGTTTGCCTGCATCCCTTCTCCCCCTAGTTCCCCAGTGTCAGAGAAAACTTTCAGGTACCAGCATCTTAGCAGACATTGTTAGCTGATCCCTGTCTCTGACCCAGAGGTTTGCCTGATGTGTGCCACGTGCTTAGGAACTGCGATGAATAAATAAGAAGAGAGATGAAGCCCTTGTCTTGTGCCTGCAAACTGCTCACTGCCAGAACCAGGCTTGGAGGGAAGCTTGGGTGGCAAGACAAATGGGGTGGGGCCAGAGGTGCAACTGAGCTAGCCAGGAAAAGGCAAACCCTGTCCCTCTCTTCCTTACATACCAACTACTAGAAACTAGCTATATGGTCCCTTTAGTTTCTATTAAGCATATGCTTATAAAACATCAAAATCTGTTCCAGAAAATGCCAGTATTCCCACACCTATCGTAGTAGTTGTAGGTTTTCGTTGGTTGGCTGGTTGGTTGGTTGGTTGGTTGGTTGGTTTTGGTTTTTTGTTTGTTTTGGTTTTGATGTTTGTTGTTTTTCCTCAGTGGGGACAAAAGATGAAAAGAGGCAGACTGTGTAAAAAATGTTTTCTCTGTTTTTCCTAAAAATACTGGATGAGTGAACGAAGCCTACCAAAGATGTGGCTAAGGAAATGAATACACATTTTATATAGGCAGGGTGACAGCCCCATGAGTCAGTACTGCCCCAGTGTCTGTATTGGGTTCCATGTGAGCAGAAAGTTCTAGAAGCCAAAGAATGGCCTTTATGAAATCTTGGGTACCAAATATTTTTGGAAAGAATAAATCAAAGAAACAGTTCCTAACTTCAAACCCTGGGAAAAACAAAGGCACAGAAAATATCCAGGACGTGTTTACAGTTTTGTCAGTGCCAAGTAAGGAAATGAACATAGTTTGATTTATTAAAATTACTTTAAGCTACTATTTTCATTTAAAAACAGAAACATGAAATCCATTATAGAAAATAACAACTCACATAAAAGTAATAATAACGTCATAAGAAAGTTCAAAAGAAGCCAAATTTGATGGAGAACTTTGTTAAAAGAGAAACTCAGGCTCCTCTCTGGAAAGGGGAGCAATACTCTGGGGTGGTGTCCGCCATGCCCGTCACCCACACAAAAGCATCAGGGATGCTTTTCCGGCAGAT
>NW_022196905.1:215589024-215592977 GCF_008632895.1 Mastomys coucha
TTTTTTGTCTTTTGTTTTTTGTTTTGTTTTGTTTTGTTTTTTGGGACAGGGTTTTCTGTGTAGTCCTGGCTGTTCTGGAACTCATTCTGTAGACCAGGCTGGCCCCGAACTCAGAAATTCACCTGCCTCTGCCTCCCAAGTGCTGGGATTAAAGGCGTGCACCACCAGTACCTCATTTTTATTCAGAAAGTTCAGTGTTGAAGAAGGAATCCATGAAAATAAGTATTCCTAGGGATGTTTAACTTCATGTTATGTCATGTCAACAAGGTTGACATTAAGAATGTCATAGGTTGCAGAATAGGCCCTACCATGTAAAGATTCTTGTGTGGCAAAGCTGAGTATCAGGGAGGTGACTGAGGGAGCAATCTGCATCACAGAGCATCGGGAGAACTGAGCTGGGGAGCCAGGGACGGATGTCAGCCCTAACAGAAACCACGTCATCCAGAAGCCAAGGGAAAGCTGAGGCTTTGATTCACTCATTCAATGTCTAAGAGAAAGAAGAAGCATTGTTCAGCTTCCAAAGTCCATGAAGAAACACATTTGCGTTGACATTTGTTTTAAATGCAGCAACTGCAAAACACATCGGAACACACGCACATACATATACACGTGCACATGTGCATACACATGCACATTGTATACACAGTAATTTTTTTAAAAAGTCACTTAGGAATACTCAAGGAGAGAGAAGGCAACAACAGATGAATCGCCATGAGTTGAGGGCCAGCCTACTGTACATAGCAAGTTCCAGGCCATCCAGAGCTACACCGTGAAACCTGTGTCAATAAACAGAAACATCCAAACAGGAGCCCAGTTGTAATTTCAATAAAACACTCTTTGTAGTGAAGCTCTGACCACAGAGGCAGTGATGAGTCTGTGGTTCCCACGGGGGATTCTGAAAAATACCTTGTATATAAATGGGCACATGTCAGTGACTTCAAACATAGGCAGTGTGTTGCAGTTTTTAGTGTCTATATTTAGTTGTTGTATTAGAAACCATTGATCATCATATGTACACTCAGCCTCATTTTGGAGATAATTTGATGTTAGAAATTCTTAGAGATTGCATATATGACTATGTATTTAATTCTGTAAAGTCAATTTTCTTGTCTCTGGAAACTATTAGAAAAAAATGTATAATATCATCGAGTCAGTATAGCTGATAGTCACAGTATGCATATATGCACATAAGAAGTGTTGTTAATGTCAGCTGTGTCCAGCATAGCTGCTTCCCGGTGGACAGCCTACTGTGTTGTCTGCCGTCTCGGTGGCTTGGCTTGCTCAAGCGTACATACCACCTATTCATCCTTTTACTGCAGATGATGCTCCCGTCCCTCCTTCCTGCCTCGCCCTCTCTCCCTCCCACCCCTCATTCCCTCTCTCTCTCTTTCCCTTCCCTTCCTTCTCTCCCTTCTTTCTTTTCTTCCTTTTCTCTCCCTGTTTCTCTGAACTTTGAAACTGGTATCGTGTAGCCCACCCAGGTTGTACAGACTCACTGTGTAGCGGAGGATGTCTTTGAACTCCTGACCCTCCCTGGTTAAGCAGAAATGTCAGGCTGGGTTTTTTTTCTGAACAATATTCTTCTGACTCTTGAAGCTTCTTTTATATTTTGCGATGGTCAGTTTGAATTGTCAGTTGAATGCAGCCTGGGAGAACGACCTCTGAAAAACATCTGTGGGGGAATCTTGGTTATGTTAAATGAGAGGTAGACCCATCTTGAAAATAGGTGGCATCATTTCATAGGCTGGGCCTTGGACTGGGAGTCCAGGCTAAGCACAAGCAAACATGCATCAATCCCTTGCTGTCTGCTCTGGACTATGATTGTCATGGGACTTGCTTCAGGTTCCTCCCACCTTGACTTCCCAGCAGTGACAGACTGTAACTTAGAACTGTGAGTCAGAATAACCTTTCTGTCTTAAATTGCTTTCATCATGTTCTTTTATCAGCGCACCAAGAAATGAAACTAAGATGCTTTTATTGTGCCTCTCTCTGGTCGGGCGCATCCATTGCTGCGCTCGCTGGGAGTGAAGCCCAGAGCTTGCTCCTTGCAGGTGAACTGTGCTTGCTGTTCATGTCAGCCCTCCCTAGGGAATACACATCTCATGCCTGCCTTGTCCAGGAGTCTTTGGTCCTTTCAGTTCACTGGGCTTTTCTGCTTTAATTGCTTGCAGTCTACACACTATAGACTGTTCTCCACCACTGTGCTTATACTGTAACATGGTACACTCTTACAGCAGGGTCTCTTCATTGTCTGTGACACATTTGTAGTCAACTTTGAAATGCTTGCCCAGATTTTAACTGCTTCATCTTGAACTGGAGGAACTCCGTGATTTGGACCAATTTCCAATCTTCTTCCTTGAGTGAAGTCCACTATTTTTGGATACTACTATTTTGGTTGTTGAGTCCGTTGTGTGTATGTGTGTGTGTGTGTGTGTGTGTGTGTGTGTGTTTTATTTTCCAAAGCATTTATGTTTTTTAATTTTCTGTTATCAGGTAACCAGCTATAATTTGGTTCTCACAATTAGGCCTATGTTCAATTACAAATTGTGCCCCCAAAAATTTATGACTTGCTTGACATCAACAATAACTCCATAAAAGATAATGTACTACAAAGCACTTGTAAATATGCTCCCTAAATAATGGGGAAACAAGAATGAGCTGATTTGGGGAATAATCTGAGTCCCTGCCTCCTTCAACCCTCCTTATTCCCCCATCTTCTTTGTTTGTTTACTTGTTTGTTTATTTTAATTTGTTTGTGTTTGGGTAAGCATATTCTCTCTCTGTCTCTGTCTCTCTGTCTCCCTCTCTCTCTGTCTCTGTCTCTCTCTGTGTCTCTCTCTGTCTCTCTCTCTCTCTCTCTCTCTCTCTCTCTCTCTCTCTCTCTCTCTCTTTCTCTGTCTCTCTCTCTCTCTCTTTCAAGCTAAATCAACCACATGAGAATTGAACCTATAACCTTGGCCTCATTAATTTACCTTCTGTAAAATTGCCCTCTGTAAATTTATGTTCTTCTATAATGAGATTATGAGTGTGATTTTATTCATTCAGTAAACAATGCCAACCCAGGTCAGTGGCTAGGAAACACAGAAATCTGTAGATAAGGCTTTTGCCCTAGAGGAATTAGCGTGAGTGCTTAGGTCACTAATGCTAGGGCAGTGTGATGACTGCTGAGGCAGAGGTGTTCCTGTAACGCCAAGAAGCTAAGAGAAATGGGGTAGCCTGCTATGAGGACAGGCCCTGTCCAAATGTGAAGCAGGGGCTTTAAAGGATGGAAGGGGAGAAGAAATTGCTCCATTGTGTGAATGGCCATCCAGATCCCTTGCAGGCCTGTTAGCTTGAGCAGAGATGTAACAGAGAAAGTCATGAGAAGGTTAGTCATAGGAAGAACTTCAGAGACCTTTCACGGATTTTATTTATGGTGGCATGCAGCAGAGACAATACAACATCACTGAGCATGGGAATACTACAATGAGAAAAAGGCCAGAGAGAGAAAGAGAGGAGAGAGAGAGAAAGAGAGAGAGAGAGAGAGAGAGAGAGAGAGAGAGAGAACAGCAAAGTATGAAGAGAAGGGTGTATACAATTCTAACGTAAAGCCTACTTGGTAACCACAAGTTTGATTGGTAGAAGGAAGCAATTATCCCTAGGCACTCCTGGTTTTCTTTGCTGTGGTTTATAACCTAGAGTCTGAAAATATTAAATGGAAAATTTCCAAAAATCCATAGGTTTTATATTACACACTATTCAAAGTACCATGAGGAAGTTTCAGGCTCCTCTGCTCCATCCAACATGGAACATGGATGGTTCTTCTGTCCAGTGCTTTCATCCTATTTACTCCTCAGTTATTCAGTAGCCAGCACAGTTAGCAGATCTACTATCATAGTATATCACAGTGCTTATGCTACAGGGAATATGGGAAGCAACTATATATATTTATATATATATATATATATATATAT
>NW_022196905.1:215592987-215597426 GCF_008632895.1 Mastomys coucha
TATATATATATATATATATATATATATATATATATATATATGTGTGTGTGTGTGTGTGTGGGTGTGTATACACTATATCATACATGTATATATTATACATATATAATGTTATATTATATATACACATATATACACAAATACACATGTTTTTATATGTATATGTGTATATACATATGAAAAGGGGCTAAAAATAATATTATATATACATATATTATATATTAAGTATAATATATTATACATATATATTATTTTATAATCATATATATATGATTATTACTATCCACTGATGATAAAGTGGACAAAGGTACAGAATATGAGCCTAGGTACTAAGAAGGCACTAGCATCTTTGCAGAAAATCCAAATGTGTAAAAGGAAGGCAAATAGGGTTCTGAACCTGGTGTGTTTAAAGTTCACAGGAAGTAGAAGCAAGGAGGTTATAAAAGAGGGGAAAGCATGAGAGTTGAACAAGCTAGACAGGGTGGAACTGGTTATAGAGATATAGATACCAGATGGGAGCTGTTGGAAGATGAGTTCTTGCCCTTCAGAGATGGAGGGTGAACATGAAATGATGGACGGCCAGAGGTAGAAATGTCAAGTTGATGAGCAAGATGGGAAAGAGCCCATGATGGAAGACACACACATGTTACCTAAGGGATGAGAAGGCTCAGTGTGCTGGCAGAGAAGCCTTGAGGTAGATAGCAGCAAAGCTGATCTGTTGTGGGAAGATATAAGTGGCCATGAGAGAAAGGGGCATGATGTTGGCTTTGATCTTTGACTATAACAAACTGACAGTTGTGCTCTGCACCCCATGGTATGCCTGGTTTGTGCCGGACTCTTTGACATCTCAGTTAGGTCTGGCTGTTTTATCACATAGGTTCCCTTCTGATGGGTTCTTACAAACATCCGTCTTGCACAAAGGCAGCAATGGGCTGTCAGAAATGATGTCATAGTGGGTTTCATGGTGGCTCTAGTGAGGGTGTCACCTGATAACTCAGTATTATGTATTGGTTAGGTGCTGCATGAGGCTGCTTTCTAAAGCTAAAATAAATACCAAGTTAACAAGGAAGGGCATGATGAAGTTTAGCGTATACTTGGAGAGGTGTTGCTTCGTGTTCACATGACTATGTCATTTTGGACCTGTGATAGCATGGTACGTCATGTAAGATGCCATAATGGAGGAGGCTTGTTCACTTTTTGTTGACCTGGAAGCAAAGAAATGGAAAGGAGCAGAACTGAGATTCCCCCACCCCCATTCAAGGGCAGCATGCAACAACCTAACTTACTCCCATTAAGCCCCACCCACCTCTTCATACAACAACCTAATTTACTCCCACTAGGCCCTGCCTCTTAAAGGTTTTACTGTCTACCAAGAGGGCCTCACAGCCTTTGAGAAATGTTCAAGATTCCAAGTATACCAGAAGCATGTTGTATATCAAGCTCCATCCTTACAAGGGGGACAAACCTGTGAAATCTACCAATAAATCTGGGCTTATACCATGCTTGGGTTTTGTGTGGATGACATAGACAAGAATGAGAGTACAGGAATCAGATTACAAAGAACACTAGCATCCTTCGCTATCTATCTAGTCAGAGGCTCAGAGGAAGGAGCATGCAGAGATGTTTGAGAGCAGCAAGGAGCTCAGTGCTGCTCATATAGAGAAAGAATTGGTAGAGAGGGAAAGGAATGAAGTAGTTCTGCAGGCATGCACTTGACTCCAAGTGTATGGGGGGAGTTTTATAATGTTCTCAAGGCAAATGGAACAGTTTTCTAGCTTGAGAGAGGAGAAAAAAGAGGCAAACCACAAAGGTGAGCTAGGAAGCATCTACAGAGTTCCACGGAACTCCTATATCTGGTAGTGTTGGGCTAGCCTGGTGCTTGAAGGAGTGAACTGGGTGTGGACTGAGCAGAAGACCACTTGCATGTGTTATATGTGTGTGTAAGAACAAGGAAGGCTCCAGATGAATATAGGTTTCCCCCCTGAGCAGCTGGAAATATCTAAAGACTGGTTTGTTTGAATAGTCCTGCTATTCATTACACTCCAATGGCTCAAGCTAGAAACATGACGCTTGAGTTGGAGAGCATCTTACCAACTTACTTTTGGTAAGTCCAAGATAAAAATCAGATTTCTTGACTATGAGGCCCTTGATGGAGAATACGTCCCATTCTTCTTTCCTATGTCATGCTCACTTGCTGGCAAGTCATCTGGCCTCTAAACACATACTGTAATCTCTGCCTTATATGGCTTTCCCTATGTTGGTATCCACAGCCCAATTTCCTTCTGATAAAGACATCAGTCATTGAATTAAGGGCTCACTTAATTCCAATATGTCTTTATCAAAACTAGTAAACATGAGTCAGGCATGATAATGAACACCTTTAATTCAACCACTCAGGAGGCAGAGTGAAGCAGATCTCTGTGAGTTTGAGGCCAGCCTGGTCTACAAAATGAGTCCAAAACAACTAGAGCGACCCAGAGAAACCTTGTCTTAAAAACAAACAAACAATATATATAATTTGTTTATATATAAATATTATGTATGTAATTTTATTATATATATATATATAATTTGTGTATATGTACATATATATATGAAGCAAAAAGAAACCAGTAGAGTTGGGGCTTACTGAGTTTGGGGTATAGTTAGATACCCTGGTGGAGATGCCAGGAAGACAGCTGGATAAGTGTTCTGAAGTTCTGAAGGCTGGAATATTTAAGGGAAAAAAAAACTAGACAAGATCACACCAAGAGGAAGTGTGGCCTTAGTAAAGAAGAATTCCAAGCTAAGAGACCAGTAAAAGATCAAGACCCTCAAAAATGTTGAATAAAATCTCACATATGGGCTCAGTGGACCAGCCCTTGCTTTGGACATGAAAAGCCAACATGATCCCCAACACCACAAAACCAAACCAGACAAAGCCTGCATCTGCTTGTCATTGTTAGAAGGCAATTATGTTTTAATGATGATTTTACATTAGATTCTAAATATTTACAGTTGCCGCTTTTCTCTGAAGTGTCCTGTGAGTCACCCTGGGCATGGATTGAGTTTTCCTGGCCAATATGTTGCAGAGTTGCTGGTGCTGAAATGGAATGTTTTGAATGTCATAAAGAAGTCAGAGGGCACTAATAAAAGTAATAAAGAGCACTTTTCTCAGGAGGAAAAATAGCTTTGGAGAACTCTGTTTCAGTCCTTGATTTAAGGAGGCATTTTCTAGAAAGGCAGTCATGCTATGGTGGACCAAGCAGATGAATGTTAGCTGTTTTTGGCAAGAAGATTGTTCATACACTGGAAAATGTTTTAAGACAAATGTATGTTAACATGATTTTACCAGGCTTTAGCAAATTTGAAAAGCAGGGGACCATGACGATGACATGAGCTTCATGGCCATTCTGTGTGTTTACTTTGAGGGTTTTTTCTCCATGTCTGCTATTTTCACACTGAGTCAGAAGTATGTGAGAGCTGATACAGGTAGCAACCCTACCCAGTCTTCTGAGCATGTCTAGTGCACAGTCTTCTTAGCCACCACACACTCTGCTTCCATTCCCCTCCTTCATTAGCATGCTTCACAATTCAACTCAGCTGTCCTATTTGAGTGAATGTTTTCCTGATTCTCACATCTCTGCCTGCCCTCCCCAGAAGGGAGATGTTGAGTCCACAATTTAACACCATCTTACCCTGAAGCAACACAAACACTGACAATTTGTGTCCATGCTAGCTTTGGGGCAGAAACTAGGATTTCCTATTTATTTCTTTGCTACATTACAAAGGAGTTATTGACAAATATTCAGTAAAAGCACACGGTCTATGAAGGAAAATGTGCATCTCTACCTGCATGGTGCACACCCACCTAAACTGTCACTTAGCTGCTGTTCCTCATTGTAATGGAAGGCATTCTGTTTGGAATATACCATCAACTAACCCAATAAGGTATGAAAAATCTTGAGAAAGTTCCTTTTAAACAGATTACAAGCAGATTATTTCTTAAACACACACCCCCAAAACCCTGCTGTAACATGTATATTCAACATTATTCATTTTGCTACTAATTTGAAAGGATACCATCAATACCAAAACCAAAAATGCCATATATCTGTCAAGGTAAAAAAAAAAAATCAATCAGCCAAAGTTTAGGTTGGGTTTTATAAATGTACTTAATAATTTTCTTTTTTTTTACAAACTTTTTTTTTTACCATTTATTGCATTATGATGAGAAAAGTTACATGATTTCAATTTATCTGAATTTGTTATCATTTAAAAACATATTTTAAGTAAATAGAATTAAATTACATTCTTGCTTCCCTTTTGTACCCCAACTCCTCCCAGAGACCCCCCTTCAATACTATAATATCTTTTTTTGTCATATTCCAGGACCTTCTAGCTTTCATAGTCTCTGTTGAGAAGTCTGGTGTAATTCTGATAGGCCTGCCTTTATATGTTAC
>NW_022196905.1:215598339-215601507 GCF_008632895.1 Mastomys coucha
TGTGTCCAGGACTTGCTATGGTGGGAGAATTGGGTTCTGATGATGCCAAGTAATCTTGGTTTGTATTGCTTATATTCTTATGCTTGCCTCCCACCATCTGGTTATCTCTAGTGCTACCTGCCCTTGCTAAATCTGACTGGAGCCTGTCCTTCCTATGATCCTGGTTGTGTTGGAACTCCACAGAGTCAAGCTGTTTTTGTGATCCTGTGATTCTGGGATCCTGGGATCCTGTGATCCTGGGCTTGTTAGAGCACCTGGGAGTGGAGCTTCCTCTGGGTGTTTTGGGACTGGCTGCAGAGTTTTTGCCCAAGGTCTGCTCAGGGCACCAGCCCAGACAGACTGGAAGAAACCCGAGCCACTGAGCTGGCAGAGTTCCTGTGTGCCTGGTCTTGCTGGTCCCAGTTACTCCTGGTTTTGGGACAGATGTTGTGTCTTTCACACCTCTGATCCTGGGCATGTCAGAGTGCCTGGGAGTGGAGCTTCCTCTGGGTGTTGTGGACTGGCTGCAGAGCTTGCACCCAAGGTCTGCTCAGGGCACCGGCCCAAACAGAACAGAAGCCCACTGTTCTTTTCTTATGTGTTCATATGTGTATGCATGCTTACATATATGTAGATAAGTGTGTGTATACATATGTATGCTCATTCATATGGAAGACACAAGTTGGTGTCAGATGGCTTCCTCTATCACTCTCCATCATGTCTGTATATGCATATGCATATGTATGTGTATATGTATACACACACACACACACACTTATTTCCCTTAGCAAGGTCTCTTACTGAACCCAAAGCTTACCATTTTGTACGTGCCCTGGTTGCTCTGGGTGTCCTCCCTCTGCTGCTGAATGCTTGGTTTCCAGGTAGGCTCTACACTAATGTGAGTTCTGAGGATCTGAACTCTAGGCTTCTTGAATGTTCCGAGAGTGGCTTACCCACTGAGCTGCCTACCATTTGACGGTACCACTCCACTGGTTGACATTTCTTTACCTTCATTTTCCTGATTCAGCCTGTGACCAAAGCAAACTGAAACTCAAGGGGCCAAGGCCACTGGCAATTTGGAATGCCACTGACCAAGCAGATGTGATATTACAGTGACATTATTGAAATTTTGATTTCTTTCCCCAGCTCTACTTTACGAAGTGTTTCTACTGGATCCTCAAGACCTTCCAAGATCTGCTTGGTGTGTGGAGATGAGGCTTCTGGGTGTCACTATGGGGTAGTGACCTGCGGCAGCTGCAAGGTCTTCTTCAAAAGAGCCGTGGAAGGTAAGTGTTCATGCAGGTGTTCCCTTCACGAATTCCTCTTGGAGTGGCCTTGGCTTGCACAGTCCACATTGCACTGCTACTGGGAAATTCCTGCAAAATGTTTTTGATGTAATCTGTCAGTAATGAATAGTCATAATACCTTATCTTAAAAACTACCAGAGGTTTTTTTTTTCCCCCATGGAATAGCATTTACTGGGAGCCGTTGAAGTCACGAGCAGAACCAGTCAGTATGAAACGCTGCAGTTGTCTCTTGCTGCAATTCAGTTTTCCATGAGGTGTGGAAAAAGAATTCCATGTCCATGTGCATTCAATTTGCATGTTCTAGAATAGTACTTTTTCAGTAGACACACAGAATTTGCTCTCTCAGTATTTCTCTGCAAATGTATGCATCTGTGCCAATTAAAACATTAATATAGGGATGCAATCTCTGATTTAAAGTATGCATTGTTCAGAATATTTCCTCAGCAACTACTCAGACTCTAGGTTCCACACCTCCATCCAGATCCCTTTGGCCTTCCAAGTCCCTCCGAAGGGATTCATGTGAATACTATAAATGAAAAGTTCGGCTGGGTTGAACGAGTATGTGTAGGCTAGCCTTGGCTTCTGTCCAGGTAAACAAGCCCTTCTCAGGTTGAAATGATTGCTTGTGCTTCCCTCTCCCTTCACTGGCAAGCAGATAATTAGCTTCATACTCAGGCCAGATGGTTTTATTAATGTTGAAAACTGTCTGAATGTGGAGCCTTCTCACTCTTACTGGAAGAATTATTTTGTCATTGGCATTTATGTCTCCAAGAAGCTCTGAGTGAAGACCCTGTAATGTTTAATTCTCAGGGAGATGTGTGGAAGATGAACGGGTGCCTTGGGGACTTGGAAAAGCAGCACCTGTGGCTCACCTTTGGCCAGAGAAGACAGCCATAGCCTTAGCTCTGCAGTGTGAGGTTACTTTGCTCCTAGGTTGACTTTACGTTATTTGATTGATACTAATTATTTTACACAGTTCTGTGATGGAACTCAGGGCCTTGTGCATGTAGGCAAGTGTTCTACATCAAACCACACCCCGACCTGATTTACAGTCTTAATTATCCGATAATCCCTGAGCACATCATAGAATTAATAATAGGCTTTGAGTCATTCTTTCTCGGTGTATAGATTCTGGTTCCAAATGACAGACAATTCATCTCAAACTGGCTGGAGCCCAGAGAAAATTCATTGGGCCCCATGCTGGAAAGCCCTAGCAGAGACTTCTTTGTGGAAGCCACGGTCTGGAGCCAAGCTGTTAGAATTCCCTGGCCTGCTTGGCTTTCTTCTCACTCTTGCCTGCCTGTTCTTTTGTGAGCTAGAGACAGGAGGACCAGGCCTCCATTTAAAGCAGGTGACTTGTCCCTGGTAGATCCTATCAAGGTCCCCATAGAGCTGCCTCAGGCTGAACATGGCTCAACTTGACTCTAGTCACAATGTGCACTGCAGAGGCAGACAACCTGGGCTCCCAGGCCCAGAGTCAGAAAAGGGACATTTCCCTCGGAAAAGGCTGAGTCTGTCACCAGATGTTGATTTTCAGAAAGTGGGAAAATAACACATTTTTCATCATCATAAAGGGATCAATCTGGTTTACTTGCCCCAGTCACATGATTGGCTCAATCTAAGATGAATAGGTAAATTGACTTCTGTCATCTTCCTAATTATTCTTGGCACCTTTGACCCTAAGACCTCCTCTTCCTCTGCTCACTAATTAGTAGTCAAAGCAAGTGACATCAAAACAAAGCTTTGTGGAGAAGAGCAGGATAGAGTGTCACTCAAGCCCAGACCAGTTCCAGGTCAGGACCCATACCTCGGTTATTTCCAGATTCTGCCCTTTTCTATGGAAAACGAAAATGAACCAGGGATTCTTTTTTTTTTTTTTTTT
>NW_022196905.1:215601558-215610120 GCF_008632895.1 Mastomys coucha
TCCGCCTGCCTCTGCCTCCCAAGTGCTGGGATTAAAGGCGTGCGCCACCACCGCCCGGCTGAACCAGGGATTCTTGCTTAGTTTGTATTAAGTAGTCTCTGTGAAAATACACAAAGAATTATTTTTTGTAACTAGGGTATAAATAAATGTGGGAAAGCCCCCAAATACTGATATCTTGATTTTGTTTATTAGGAAGTAGATCAATTAGAGATCAATTAGAGAGATAACAAAGTTTATTAAGTGTCTTTTAAGATTTTTGGTACAGTGAGCTGTGTGTGTGTGTGTGTGTGTGTGTGTGTGTGTGTTAAGGTCTAGGGATAGTCATGCATTTCTAGGCAAATTCTGTACCACTGAGCAATACCCCGGGCCCTAAGACTTGCATTAATAGATTTAATTCCATATTAAATTTGGAATTTGGCTTTTAATATTCTAACAAGTATGTATTTAAAATACAAATATCCAAAGCCTTCTTTGTGTTTATATTTGTGAATTTTGTAATTGTTTATTGTTTTCCCCATGCCCTCTCTCCCCTCCAAGCCTAGACCCTACCCAACTCTTATAATTTGTTCTTCACATTTTCATGAAAACTCCAGCCTTCCTATTTGTTCTTTCATGCCAACTCAGATAGTAAAGGGGTATTTAAAACTTCAAAAAGGACCTACTTGGTGCCCTTAGTAGGTGTGCATGTGAGTACATGTAATGTAACATGTATGTATAAATATGCTTGCTTACTTAAATGTTTAAGGGTTTTTTTCTGATTCTTTGATATTCTTAAGCCCTATTTTAGATTACAGTAGTGGAGAATTTAAAGCAGCAATAGTAGGTAGAGGAATCAGAGGAGAGCCAATTGAAGCTAGGCTAAGGGGCGGATTGCAATACCAAGGAATGACTAGGGAACATTACGCCAGAGTAGACAGCATGTCACACTACATGCTGAGCTCCATTCCAGCTTATGAAAGCCTCGTAAGATGGTAAGATCATCCTAGACTCACAGTTCTCAAAGGGCATCTGGGGGTCCTGGGGGTCTGGGGAAAGTCCTTGGATGGGATTCTGTGTTGCCAACCTATACAGGATCCCTGCCCTGAGCCTCTCTGGCGATATTGATCTGGAGGCCCCTTTGGGTATCACACAGTTAAGACAACATTGATCATCACAAAGGAGAATTCTTTAGGGGCAGGACATCCTTTCTTGAGAGCCTAGCAAGGCTCTAGATATAAATAGTCACCATATGAATATTTGAATAAACACAGGGATTCCCTTTGTGACACTGATGCATCAAGGTGAAATGGCTGTCACAAGTCACTAAATTCCAAATGGAACTAGCCCCAGAATTCATGTCAGCATTTTAACTTCCAATGTAAAACTAATAATCCTCCTCTGGCATTTTAGTCCCTCAATCCTGCTCCAGTAGTGAAATACTGCAACTTCTTCTCATCCCTGTGTTTTCCACGGGGATTCCTCAATGAGCCCAGCTGATTAGGTTCCACAGACTGTTTTAAAACCTAATTTCTCTGCCAATACACAGTAGATGCATGTAGTGGTAAATTTAGTTAAAACACTTGATATTCCCAACAGGTCACACTTCATGATGCACCAGCCCAAGATTTACAAATGAAAAACACACAGGCCAAATAATTTTGATATGCCCTGACTAGCTCAATGGCTAGGCACTTCTAAATCTCTCCAAAGCTAGCATATACTCCCCTCCAGTATTCCTGGATTAACACCTTCTAAATCTATAGTTTATCTTTGCTACCCTGTTACATTCTGGGGAGCCCTCCCCCCTACATAGGGCCACATTTCCTTTCCACCTACATTGCTGGATGGTTTCTCTCCTGCAGCTCTTAAATCTGATCCTTCTACTTCTGAGTCACTATGATTCTCCTCCTCTTCTTCTCTCTCTCAGTCCCTTGCTCAAGCAATCTAAAAGTCCTGCCTCTGTCTCCCTGCTCAGCCATTGGCTGTACAGCAATTCTTTATTACCAATCAACACCAGCTGGGGGCAGAGACCCTCAGGTCTGGAAGCAAGGCTTTTGGAAGCCAAATCAAGACAAAGCATTAGAACCAATTCCTAACAGATAAACAATGTGTAGGAGACACATGTCTCATACATCACCCGATAATTACAAGGCTATAAAATGGAGGAGAGTTTGTTGTTAAAAAGGGTCAACTAGATTGATGTTTTTATAAGCAGACCTGGTAGGACGAAGGGTTACCAACTTAGATAAACTAAGTCAGGTCCCAATCTCTGTTTCTCTTGAAGGAAGAGACTTACAAGTCTATTTCTTAAAGCAAAATACCCTTAAAGATTTCATTTCAGGTTTATGGTTTTGTTTTTTTTTTTTTAATATTAATGCAACCAAACCTGTAGTGAGAACTTTGGTTTCTTTAAAAGCACAGAAATAGTATAGGAATATGTTTTCATTTTAATCCCAAGTGTGGATATTGAACTGTTTCACATTGTCCACAGCAGCTGACTGTGATTTGCCTCATGCTCTAGCAGGGTGTGATTTTTCTAGCTGCAGATGATTTCTGCAAGTGTGTGACATTTGGAATTCTGGGGACTCTACAGAGAGCCCTTAGAGGCCAGGTTGCTGTTGGTGGGTTGGTAGTTGGTTGCAGTTGGTTTCAGTTTGTTAGGTACACAAAGAAGAATCAAGAAGAAGAAATTAGATATCCTGATAGCGAAGATCAAATTTTCCCTAAGGAACATGGCCCGTAATCAGCAGGAAGTCTAACGATAATGTTACCCCTTTTCCATGGAGGGGAAACCTCCATCCTTTTTTCTCTCCTATCTAGTGTTAGGGTGTTGAAAGGGTGAAATAAGGGTGGAAGAAAAAGACTCCACAAAGTAGCCAAACCCATGAAACTTACCACATTCCTTTCATGTGTATATCTTTAGATTTATTGGTTCATTATCCTATAGGGAAAGATATATTTAAGGAAATGTTATAGGTGATAAATGATTAATTTTCTTAGCTTCTTCCAGATTAATGAGAGAACTACATGGGTCCAAAAGAAAATGTGTTTCGTGCAATATGCTCAGGTTATCTCTGTGCTTTGAGTGCACTCTCAAGAGATGAGGGTAAGCCAGAATAGAATGGAACAAGTGTGTGTTTTGGTTAGAGGATAGACTCAACCATTGTGCCACAAAATAGAGACCTCCAAGTGAGGAGAAACAAGCCAGTCAAGAAGGCATTGAGTAATTCATATATATCCCCTGGCAGCTGGCAATATAAAATTAAGGCAATGATAAAGCAAGGAGATAATTTTAAGTCCACTATACATCTTCATTTAGTGATATAAGATCTGCCCCTAGCGTTCCCATCATTGTGTAAGGTTAATGGGTATCCATGTCCATTGTCACTACTAACTCAGGCAGAAACACCAGGACTGGCTTGCAGCTTTCCCATCAGTTTAAAGATTGAGTTGCCCATAGTCTTTGTTTGTTTTATCTAGAAGTAAGAATCATGAAAGCTGATTCTATTTACTGTAGTATTGTTATAAACACTCATATCTCCTAGTATTGCTATGATCAAATACCTAATGATGGGGAGGCGAAGTGGGTGGGGGTACATTTGGCTTACAGTTTGAACAGATAAAATGCATCATATATAGAAAGCCATAATGCAAGAGCTGAGATTGCTGGTCACATTGCATTCAGTAAGCAGAGAGGGGGCAGAAAATGAAGTTGAGCTAAGATACTTCAAAACACACCCCAAAGTGACCCACTTCCTCCAGCTAATCCCCACCCCAAGGCCCACCCTGTTCTGGGGAACCAGCATTCATACAGGGGCCTATGGGGGACATTTCACATTCTAACCATAACTTCTCGCTTTAGTGTTAATGGAAAATGTTGGTTGCTATGGAAAAACACTACCCTGGGAGGTGAGGGAAGGCTTCTCAAAGAATTGACCCCAAATTGGTTATAGAAAGATTAGACTTGACAATGCTGAGAGGAGCTTATGCAGAATGCAATGGGCATCAGAAACAGTTTTGTGTTAGCACTGTGTAAAGTTCAAGGTGTGAAATTATGAAAATGAGGATAAAGACACAGATTGGGTACCAATCCAGGACTGCAAGGAGGAGCCTGAATTCACCCTTAAGAAAACTAAAGACCTGGGTGTTGTATTCTCAGTGTCTCACTTAGGACCTGGCTATAATGAGATACACTTAGCAACATGGCGACCGATGGCTACTTTCATAATTTAGACAAGAGATGACCTAAAATAGGACTAGGGGTGACAGGAGGGACAGACAACAACAGCATCTTTGACTAGCATTAGCAGCTCTGACTGGAGAGAAAAGCCACCTTCTATAGTGATCCCCCCCCATTCCATCCCGGGCAGCATATCTGAGGCAGAATACTGAGTGGGTGTCTCTTGAGGGTGAGAGAGGAAAAGGTCATGTGCTTAGCAAGCATTGATCTATTCCCTACCAACCCCAGGAATTATATTCTAGATTTCTAGGACACATTTGGACAAGGATCATGGAAATATAAGAAAATATAAATATATAGCCAATGACCCTATCTTGAGGGAATTTGCAATATTGTGAGTGGTGGGTAAGAGAGTAACATGACATGAGTCACTTCTATAATATATGGAAAGGCTGAGAGATAGCTGAGAATTGCTAGCACAGAGGGAATAGAGTGAGGCTTGATTTAGGATGAGTTTACAGTGTCTGTGGAATCATTCAGGGGTATCTAACAGGAAATGGGGTGCGTGGCTCTGAAGTTTTGGAAGAAACCAAGCTTGAGAGTAAAGGTGCTAGAACCATCTTCCATGAGAGCAGATGCAATTGCCCAGACAGGGGATAAAGCTTCTGACAACACGCATGGCACGTGTACATGGAATAATTTGTCTCTCACCCTCCTTCATGGCGTATGCAGAAAAGCCTGGATGTCTGCCTGTGTGAGGCCTTCCTTGGCTTCAGACATTACAGAGTCTGTGCATTTTCAGTCCTGGCCTTGTTTTTTTCTCTTCATCCATGAACAGTGACTCTTGGTGGCCTTTACTCAGCCCAAAGACCCAGACAAACATGACTTGAGAAAGGTTTGTTAAACACTACATAAGCCACACCCAACAGGCGTTGGTATGATAGCTGTCTGATAACTAGTATGCGTGTTCTTCATGTATGTCTGCAGACCTTTTATCTGATTTCCTGGAGTGGAAAATACCTTGCAGCAATGTGTTAAAAAAATGACTTGATATCTAGATGAAGGAGTCAAAAAGCAAACAAATAGCATTATCTGAAGAAAGCCCCTTATAGAATAAATTTTTAAATCAAGGTGCACTTCATGAAGCAAGTATGAGAAATACCAATTAAGAGAACAAAAGTAATTTTCTTTTTTTCTTTTTTTCTTTTTTTTTTTTTTTTTTTTTTTTTTTTTTTTTTTTTTTTTTGGTTTTTCGAGACAGGGTTTCTCCGTATAGCTCTGGCTGTCCTGGAACTCACTCTGTAGACCAGGCTGCCCTCGAATTCAGAAATCTGCCTGCCTCTGCCTCCCAAGTGCTGGGATTAAAGGCCTGCGCCACCACTGCCCGGCAGAAGTAATTTTCAAAGTTACTACTTATGTTGGTATGTTTGCTTATAACACATGTTCTCCCTAAAACATTCAGTGGCTCTCAGATTTCCATGAGTTAATGAAATTTAAAACAAGTGAAAGAAAGAACAGGAAAGAGTGGGATGAGTGTGAGAAAGACAAGCGCAGGGCCTGGGATGGAGGTGTTGGAGAGATGTGCCCCGAGACCTTTAGGGCAGAAGTTGCCCTCAGTCTTTGTTTACAGCCTTCCTATGACCAACAGTGATGCACGCTCACATGACCTGCCATGGTGTTCACATGAACCGTGGAAA
Source organism: Mastomys coucha (assembly GCF_008632895.1). Taxonomy (NCBI): domain Eukaryota; kingdom Metazoa; phylum Chordata; class Mammalia; order Rodentia; family Muridae; genus Mastomys; species Mastomys coucha. Next base: position 215,607,415 of record NW_022196905.1, read on the forward strand.
GACAGTGTCACCTAACCAGCCACGAGTTTAGATTCTAGTTGAAGAAATTGATGAGAACATTTTCATGAGAAATTTTGGCTCATATGCACCTACTTTTTTCATCTGTGTGGTAACCTGGAATTGTAAAGGCAGTATTTCCATTGCCACTGATTGAATGTTTGATTGATATGTGAGGGCTTTTTTTTCTTTTTTTTTTTTTTTTTTTTTTTTTTTTTTTTTTTTTTTTGGTTCATTGGTTGGTTGGCTGGTTATGCTTGGCAGAGGCGGGGGGAGAGAAACACCACAAGGGATCAAATCCAGGTCCTCACACAAGCAAGCAACTCTATAACTTGAGCTATACCCTCAACTCCCAGTCTTCTTGAATCAATTAAGCTCAAGAATCATGAATCATGAGTTCAAGAAGGGAATGTCTTTGGATCTGAATTCTCTAAGCAATTGTGACAGGGAAGACATCAACTAATTTTGAATCATACCTGATGGTCTTGGCCTTCAATTCTTATAAATACTAAATAGTGATTATTTCATGCTCATTATGACAAGAAGTTTATTACATTTTATCATTTTAATCCTATGATAATCACTATGCAATGAGTAGAACTGGCTATCCCCGTGTTCGAAGACAGGTCCACTACGGCACATATAACCTTAACCACTTATCAGAGGTTACCCAAGTAGAAATAAGACAGGTCCACTACGGCACATATAACCTTAACCACTTATCAGAGGTTACCCAAGTAGAAATAAGGACGGCCATAGCTCAGCTTTGAACCCCAGATAGCCCAGGTAGCCTGACACTCTGCATTTAGTGTACAAGCTGTCCGTTACTCAGAGCTGCATCAAATCTCAATGATTTTTACCCATTAAAGAAAGTAGAGGAATAATAGCTCAGGCTGGAAGATGGTCACACTGTAGTTTAATACTTATCTTGCTAGAGTCCAAATAATTAACTCTTACCCATTCCAAGTTGAAATTATAATTTGAATTACTGTTGCCTTAGGTAATCTCTACTCTTTCTTAAGGAATGAACTTCATATTTTTTAAAAAAAAGAGTCACCATTACCCTCTTGAAGTACCTCTGCAACATCTTGATATTAATCTGAAGTCTTATTTGAAATTTTTATGTTTCTATATTTCATTTCCTAAGTCTGCTAGAAATTATATGTAGCCTGTGAGAAGGTCTAAGGAACTACTGGGAGAAGGTCTTCTTCAGGTGAAACTCACTCTTTAGCTGTTCGATGTCTGCTTCATGCTCACAACCACACCTGAGTCAAGAGCCTAGCCTCGTCTCTTGACATGCACTCAAGGTATAATTAGCATCATGCAATCTGCATAACTTAATAATCTTGAAAATAATTAAGTCCTGAAAATGAGAATTTCTGAATTTCCTGAAAGCCATTCCCAGCTAGAAGCCTGGAAGGATGAGGGGTGAGGGTGTTGATGAGTGAGTGAACTTGGAGGGGAGAGGATGGAGGTGGGAACCTGGAAATGACTCTCGGGATACCCTCTAAAGCTCTCCCAGTTCCTGAAAGCCTGCTCGACTAAAACAGGCCCATACCCAAGAGGAGCAGATTAAAGAAAGGCCTGTTGGGGGTAATCTGCAACTGCTTGTATTCATATGCTAAATTTTGTATCCTAAGGTTTGGTTGCCCCAAGACCAGTTTCCCACATGCATCAGCCTTTGTAATACAAACTTTACTGCCCAATTTAAACCTGACAAGACCCAATTACTGGGGAGAATAGAGAGAAGTGAAGTTTGAGTCATGGGGCTGGGGGTCAAGGGTAGGGACCACAAGGAAGAGAAGGAGAAGAGAAAGAGAGAGAAATAGAAAGAGAGAGAGAGAGAGAGGGAGAGAGAGAGAGAGGGAGGAAGAGAGAAGAGAGAGAGAGAGAGAAAGAGAGAGAGAAGGAATTCAGAGGAGAAGTCAGAAGAATAGGAGGACTCCATTAGTGTCCCAGTGAAATGCCTCCCCAGGACACCAGATTTCTGGAGCAAAAGTAACCCAGGAAGATTCAAATAGCAAGTATTTGGGGAGCATAATTAGGGAAGTAGCCAGCCTAGGGTTAGAGAATTAGATTAGGGGTAATCCCCCAGTACTTGCACAGAGCCTAACAAATAAATTATAACTGAGCCTCATTCATTTGAAGCTATATAGGGATAAGCAAAATCCATATTATTTTACAAAGACCCTAAGACTCAAGCCTGAATCTTGGAATGAGAAATCTCAACCTTTCTCTTGAGTACAGCTACCTGGTACAGTTACTTACAGTGGGGGAAATCTAACATAATGGCTTTGCTGGGTTTTCTTCCTATTTAAGGGAGTTCTAGTCGAGATGCTGCCATGAAGAGGAGGAGACAATGGGGAAGGGATCATGTATGATGTGAAGTAAGAAGGACCTTCCTGTAGATGGAATTGGCCAGACTGAGTGGGCAGCTTAACTCAGGATTGAGAAGGAAAATTTGGCAGAAGTTAATGCTGATTCCTAGAGAATGATGGCTATTTTTGACAGATTTGGAGAAGCTACCAGTTAAACATCACACAGAGGAGTAGAGTTTAGTTAGAACTATTGAGATTATAGAAAATTCATTCTCCAAAAGGGATGAAGCTGTCCAGAAAGAGAAAAGCAAAGAGATAAAGCTGTAGGTGAAGGAGAGGGAGGAAGAAGGGAAGGAGCAGGGGAGGGGAAGAGGGAGGGGAAGGGGAGGGG
>NW_022196905.1:215610272-215611541 GCF_008632895.1 Mastomys coucha
AGGAGGAGGAGGAGGAATTCTTGCTGATTTTTCTTGAGAGTTTAAAAATAAACAGCATGGTTAGTTATTAGGTAGCTGGCAGTCAATGAGCTTGAATAACAGAAAATCAGTAGCCACCATGGCTGCCCAGAAGAGAGGATAGGAAGTTATATGGAGAATACAAAAGTCTATTGGAGGTAATGAACCCTCAGCATGACAAGGCAGGCCAGCTAGGATAGTGATGCTGGGGGTGGGGGCTGCTGATGCTGCTCTTATTGCTAATATCGCCACTCCTAAATGATGACTTTAGTATACCCAAGGGGCTACAGTATGATGCTGTTTATGATTGGAAAGGGGAAAACTGCAAAAAAATATTAATCATTCAAGTTCCCCAAATTTTCACTCCCAAAGAAATACACAGACTATATGAATATTAAGTATTTCTTTTATATTACTCCTTTGTTCATCCAATGACCTTCCTGACTCCTTTGCCAGAAAAGAGAAACAAAGTCATTTTCTAAGAGCTCAGCTTTAGCTAATGCAGTTACTCTGAGGCAGGAACAGGAAGCCAGGCTTGTCTTTCCAAAATACTTCAAATCCACTGACGGTTGTCATGAAAATAGCCATAGGTGTGTCTATAATCCTCTTCCCTCTATTCTCCCCATGTTTCTATACTGGAGACCAAGTCAAGAACAGGCCAACACAAAGCAGTGAAGCTCACACCTACCACGAAGTTCTATTTGTCCCAGAATGGTCTTGTTTGGAGCCCTTTAATAAATGGAATTTATGGAGTATGACACTATGCTACAAAAACCTCGCCTTTGAGAACATGTCATGTTATTAATGACAGCAAACTCAAATGCCTCAGATCACAAGGAATATTCACTCAGCAAAAGACAGGTCTAAGAGCCCATCTTGGACCTCTAAGAAGTCTTGAATGTTTTCAGTGTTTAACTTCCTAAAGCACTGATGTTTGATAATGCAACACATTTCTAATACAAATGTTTGTTTACTTTTATAACAGTAAAATCAGAAAATACTGCAAAAAAAAAACCCTAAGAGAATATGAACAGAGAATGGTATGCTAACATGTCAGAAACTCTGAAGAGTCAGAGTGGATTAGCTGCGTGTAGATATTTAAACTTGGAAAAGTTTGTTATAAACTCCTAATTTTACTTATTTGTTTCAATGAACCAAACCTATAGAGTTGTAGAAGGGAGGGACTAACGTGTGTTCCTCCCTCTTGAGTTTCCTTTTGCTTTGGTTTTATTTAGGGGCGGGGGGGGGGGG
>NW_022196905.1:215611555-215638045 GCF_008632895.1 Mastomys coucha
GGGGGTGTCAGAGGCTCATTAGCCTCTGCTTCCAAGTGCTAGGAATGCAGGCATTCTCTCTCCCCTCAATGCCTTGTTTTGCAGGAAGAACCAAGACTTGAGTTTACAGATGCAAGCGCTTGTGTTGTAAACACTTACAAATACTATAGTGAAAAGTATGTGGATGTTACTCAGCCATTTGAATCCTTGCCATGACCCACCCCCTCCCCAAGCTGCAGTATAATAAAGGCGTCAGCAGAATAGATTCCAGTAGGGTTTTTATGGAGAGGTGCACAGAGCGGCACTCCCCACTCTGAGGCTAAGCAAATAATTGACTGTCTGCTTCCTCTTCTATAAACAAAAGGAAATAAATCTTAAAAGCATCTGCCCTGCCTGTCTTAGACTGAGGAAGATAAAAATGGGTACCCATATGTTTAAGTTACTTGAGAAACAATAAAAGACCACTTTATAAACCTTCCTATTAAAAATCCTTTCCCATTCTTCAGAGCTTGATCAGTATGCACCAGTTATCAATAAAATAGAAAATATTTATACAATAGCTAATTTATGTACATGTTAAATATTTGTCTTGAAGGAGTAAAAAATTAAGAAAACCAAAGACAATTTTCTGTCCTTTGTAGATCATAATTCTAATTTCATTTTTATCTTTAATTAACTGTACCAAGATTTATAAAATACACTGAATTCTACCATTCCACTGTGACAACTTAGTTGGAAATTCAGTACAGAATTAGTTTAGGTTGAGTGTTTTGTTTCATGTGTTTCTGTGTGTGTGTGTGTGTGTGTGTGTGTGTGTGTGTAGAGTATAAGTGTAGAATGTGTGTGTGTGTATAGAGTGTGTCTAAGATGTGTGTGTGCACAGGATATATGTGTGTATAGTGTATGTGTGTGTGTAGAATGTGTGTGTAGGATGTGCGTGTATGCATGTGATGTACGTGTGTGGAGTCAGGGGAGAGTGTGTGTGTGTATGGAGTATGGGGGGATGTATCTGCATGTGTTTGTGTGTGTGTGGAGTGTGTATAGGATGTATGTATGTGTAGGATGTGTGTGTGTGTAAGATTTATGTATGAGTGTAGGGTGTATGTGTATATAGGATGTGTCTGTGTATGTGTGTGTGTGTGTGTATAGGATGTATTGTGGGTGTAGGATGTGTGTGTGTATAGGATATGTGTATAGATGTAAGGTGTGTGTGTGTGTGTGTGTATAGGATATGTGTATAGATGTAAGGTGTGTGTGTGTGTGTGTATAGGATGTATGTATGGGTGTAGGGTGTATGTGTGTGTATAGGATTATAGGATGTGTGTGTGTGTGTGTAGGATGTATGTGTGGGTGTGTGTACCTGTGTGTGTGTGTGAGTGTAGGGTGTATTGTGTATAGGATATGTCTGTATATGTGTGTGTGTGTGTATAGGATGTATAGGGTGTGTGTGTGTGTGTGTGTGTGTGTAGGATGTGTGTGTGGGTGTAGGATGTGTATACCTGTGTGTGTGTGAGTATAGGGTATATTGTGTATAGGATGTATCTGTGTATGTGTGTGTGTGTGTGTGTGTGTGTAGGATGTATTGTGGGTGTAGGATGTGTGTGTGTATAGGATGTATGTGTGGGTGTAGGATATATGTGTGTGTATAGGATGTATAGGGTGTGTGTGTGTGTGTGTATGTAGGATGTATTGTGGGTTTAGGATGTATGTGTGTGTATGTGTGTGAGTATAGGGTGTATGTGTGTGTATAGGATGTATAGGGTGTGTGTGTGTGTGTGTGTATGTAGGATGTGTGTGTGGGTGTAGGATGTGTGTACCTGTGTGTGTGTGAGTGTAGGGTGTATTGTGTATAGGATGTGTCTGTGTATGTGCGTGTGTATGTGTAGAATGTATTGTGAGTGTAGGATGGGGGAGTGTAGGATGTATGTGTGGGTGTAGGGTGTGTGTGTGTATAGGGATGTATAGGGTGTGTGTGTGTGTGTGTGTGTGTGTGTGTAGGATGTATGTGTGTGTGTGTAGGATGTATGTGTGTGTGTGTGTGTAGGATGTATGTGTGTGTATAAGTGTGAGTGAGGATATACATGTGTTGTGACCCAGGCCTGACCAGAGGACAGTCTTGGGTGTCTGTCCTCATTCTTCAGCTTGTGGCCCCTATCAGCACTGAGATGGCAGTCCTGTTTTACTGCCCATGGCTTTTGTTTGGCTTCTAGGGATTTGAACTAAGGTCCTCACCATGCTCACCAAGCATTTTACCCACTGTGCCATCTCTCCCAAGCCCAGAATTTGCTTTTCTAATGTGGCCATATCATAGCATTTCTCCAGTAAAGAGACTTTACAATGTGATACTGCTCTTACTGTGTGAACTGAAAATAAGTAGAGATGAAAGGTATGTTATGGAAATTCTAAATAAAAATCTCAACAAAAACAATTTTAAGGGAGAAAACTTGAAATATTTATGGAAATACTACTACTAAATAATAGACTAAAAAAATCCTGATAACCTTCTCTTTCTGTTTTTTAAATTAAATGTTCCTGTGATACATCTGATTAGGATTTATTTAAAGAGTTTCATTTATGTAATTAATAATTAATGATACTTAAAATTGAATACATTTATGTTGCACCTTGGAAATATTGAGATAGCTGACCTCTGTCTAATTTCACCATAATCTGAGAGAATTAAGCTCTAGTCAGAACTAAAGAAGCTCCGAACTCACTCAGACACAAGAAAACAGAGTCAGAATGCAGGAAAGCAAGGCAGCACTGGGTGCTGAGAAGTCAAAGAAAGGGAGAGAAGCTCAGGGCTGGAGCTGCGTGAGGCAGAGCAGTTACTGGAGATGGAAAATGCGTACCAAGCTGCTTATGGCACAGAGAACGCGGGTGTAGTCCTTCAACCAGCCCTTCTGACTTGATGCCATGCGCACTCTGTACTCTGTTCCCATTGGTTAAAAGGCATGAAGACCTCATATAACCATGTGACTGCCTTATCAGCAATCAGCATACTTTTTTAATTGGCATACTTTTTATTTAATTACTGCATAATTTGTGTTTTGAGACAGGGTTGCCCTACACAGCCCTGGCTGTCCTAGAACCAGGCTGGCCTCAGACCTAGACCCTGCCTCTGCCTACTGAGCGCTGAGATTAAAGGCAGGCACCACCACAGCCAGCAGTCGTCAGCTATATTTTAAGAAATATTTATGAAATGGTAGGACTACTGCAGAAACCAAATGGAACCATGAAATATTTATTTTCTTTTTAAAATATTTTTTTTACATTTTTTTTTTACAATAAAATTTCTCGCCACAGAGCTCAGTTCAACAAACAGAACACTGGCATATTCAGACACTGATATTTATTTTTATTCTTGGGTTGACTTGTAACTCATAGTAGTGACCCACAAGGAAGAGATGCAAATCTATAAAGTCATTTTAGTAGGAAAAAGTAACCTGTGTTGAGCTTTGAACACATAAAACAATACAGAGAATTATTGCATTTTAAAAATTATTTGACAAAAGGGAAGTCAAGTGGGACAGATCTAGTCAACAGGCACACAAAGAAAAGAGCACAGATAAATGTTTCTTTACATGTTTCTCTTGTAATATGCTTGAATTACACTTTAAGGGGGAAGAATAATAACAAAGTATGTTGGTCAACATTAACAAAATGCCTGCTATTAAAAGAAGTTCAGGGGGCTGGAGAGATGGCTCAGCGTCTTGAGTTCAATTCCCAGCAACCACATGGTGGCTCACAACCATCTATCCTGGGATCTGAAGCCCTCTTCTTACATACAGATGGAGCACTCGTTTATTTTAATAAATCTTAAAAGAGGTTCAATTAAGAAATCTCCTTTAAAACTGGTTTGGTTATTCCTTCAAACAATTTTCCCTTTAAATTTCTTTAACTCGGGTAGACTTTTAACATATCTGACTTCAGTTTCTTTGAATTTCTCTAGTTGCTAGGGGGAAATGACCTCAGATACCATGGATGCCTAAACTTACCAAACACATGCATTTAATCCTTGACTCTTAAATTATTTTTTTTTTTAAAAATACTTGTTTATCCCTGTGAGTGAACGATCCTTTGAGCGTGTATGCGTGTGGGTGAAAGACTGTGCGTGCGTGCGTGCGTGCGTGCGTGAGTGCGTGCGTGAGTGCGTGCGTGAGTGCGTGCGTGCATGCGTGTGTGCGTGCATTCCTGCGTGCATGTGTGCGTGCGCGAGCGAGCGAGCTTCCGACATAGGTTCTTGCCTTCACCTTTGTTCATGCGGCGCTTATCTTGTTTCTGCCAGCACGTTGAGAACTCCAGACTAGCTGGCCCACGAGCTTCAGAACGATGCTGCTGCCTCTGCCTGGCATTTCACTGTAGGAGTGCTGGTATTGTAAATGCATAACCCAGAATCTGGCTTCTTATGTGGGTTTGTGGGCTACAGGATCCAAACCTGAAACATCATGCTTACACAGCTAGAACTCCAACACCTCCGAAATAACTTTGGGGTTATTAAACTACATTTAAGATTTTAAACTAAAACAATTAGTAATCGTTTTTAGTAATAGTAAGCTCCTAAGTGGTCATTCCATCGGTAATCACATTTAGGACAGTGTTCTTCTGAGTATTTAGGAGATCTGGACTTTCCCGTTTCCTTGAGAAGAATGGGACCATCTTTATGCAGAGAGCTATGTTCCAGAGAGGAAGACCTGCTGCAGGTACAGAACACTGTCTCCTAAAGTACACATCACCTAGTGTGGGATTGCAGGAAGCTTCTCCTTGCTTTCATGTTATCTGATGAGAAGGCATCAACTGTATTCTTTCAAGAATCTATTACACATAGTCACCTGTCACTGAGTGAATAGCTACTCAAAGAATCCAAGAAGATGGAGCAGAGACTGAAGGAAGGACAATCCAGAGACTGCCCCACCCAGGAATCCTTCCCATATTCCATCACCAAACCCAGACACTATTGTGGCTGACAGGAGCCTGATATAGCTGTCTCCTGAGAGGCTCTGAGAGTGACCGACTAATACAGAAGTAGAGGCTCACAGCCATTCATTGGACTGAGCACAGGGTCCCCAATGAAGGAGCTAGAAAAAGGACCCAAGGAGCTGAAGGGTTTGCTGTCCCTTAGGATGAACAACAATATGAACTAACTAGTACCCTCAGAGCTCCCAGGGACTAAACCACCAACCAAAGAGTACACATGGTGGGACTCATCGCCCCAGTTGCATATGTAGCAGAGGATGGCCTAGTCAGTCATCAGTGGGAGGAGAGGCCCTTGGTCCTGTGAAGGTTCTGTGCCCCAGTGTAGGAGAATGCTAGGGCCAGGAATTGGGAGAGGGTGGGTTGGTGAGCAGGGGGAGGGGGAAGGGAATAGCAGGGGTTTTTTAGAGGGGAAACTGGGAAAGGGGAGAACATTTGAAATATAAATAAAGAAAATATCTAATAAAAATAAATTTAAAAAGAAATATGTAATTAAAAAAAAAGAATCCAAGGGAAAGGAGGCCTATGCAATAATTTGCCCTGTGTTACTCAAACTATAGAATGAATATTCTCTAATATGCATACGATTCTCTTAAGATCACATAATAAAATAATCCTCTCATATGTAAAATAGACAATTGTACTTCTCTTACAAAATTTCCTTTTAAAACACTATTTCTAGACTCAGTCTGTTAAAGCTTAATGTTTGACAACTGCATTTACTTTATTTTAATTGTAATTGAGACTAATGATAGTGTCTCTTCTTCCTTTTAAATTTACCCCGCTGTAATCAGAATCCTAACCTCGGGAGGCCATGCTGACATTCTGATGTCATCATTCGTAGTATTTATCCTAGTTAACAGTTATTAAATACAACTACAAGCCAAGTTTGAAGTGGACAATGTGTCCCCTCCCCTGCTCCCTGCCACCTATGCACTTTGGGTAAAGGGTGGGCAGTATTCTAAAGTTTGATTAACTGGAAATTTCACATGTGCATACAGTGCATTCTGATGAAGTCAAACCCCCCACCCCATCCCATCCCACCCCACCATCCCACCCCACCCCCATCCCATCCTATCCCATCCAGTATCTCATTTTTTAAGGAGGAAGTTAACTAGAACAATTTCTCCCCGTGTATATGGTGAAGGCTATATAGCTGGGGCTGTGAGTAGCTCTTTTTGCATATATTTCTTTCTTACTTTATGTCACTATGTAATACATGGCTGACTCATGTATCACATACATGAGTGTATACATTAGGTCCTGGGCATAGTACCAAACATCCCCTTGATTGCTAACTGTAAAAGTAATACTTGGTTCTCATGGGATTTGGGAGCCTGGAGATCATGCATGTTACGTACCTGACCTGTAGAGGAACTGAGAAAATATCAGTTGTCGGTATTGTGACTCTCTGTCAAGCTGGACCTAGCACATGCTATGCAAACCTTTCTACATGGTTATGCAGTGGGATGATCTATAAATATGTTATGGAACAATAGTTTTGTATGTCAGAGTCTAATTCCACCCAGCCTTGCCCCTCAAACACTAAATATAAAAGGTATGAAACCAGTAAGGGGTAAAATCTGAACCCTGGTGCAAAGAAAGAATGAAGGAGAATTGTAGACCTAGAGCCAGCAGCTTTTCCAATTGTTCAAATAGCTCTCATTTATTATCAAATACAGTGATGGATGACATTAAAAGCTCTAATACTATTTTGTAGATGAGATTCACCACATGATATTAGATGTGGGCACAAAAGTCCTACACTATTTTTTTTCTAAAAGGAGTAATTCAAATTCTAACTTGAAACAAAATTTTACCAAAATTCTGCTAATGAGGGCCTAAAATGGAAGTAACTTTAATTTTTATTTTCAAGAGAAGAAAATGCACTCATTTATTTTGAAAATGAGGCAGAGCTAAAGAGATGGCTCAATCAGTGGAAGATTTGTAATTCAAACATAAGGATCAGAATTGATCCCCACATTAAAGAGCTGGTTGGGGTTGGTGGCACTTACTCGTGAAGCTAATGCTGGGTGTAGGGCAGAAACAAGACGATCCTTGGGCCTTGCTGGCCAAAAAGTCTATCCAAACCAGTGAGTTCCGGGTATGATGAGACACCCTGACTCAAAGATAAGAGTGAGATCAAAGAACACCTGGTGATGACCTCGACCGCTAACACACATACACAGAGAATAAGTAAACACACATACGTTGAGTGCTGCTTAGCTTGAGTGTCAACTTAGTGGAAACTAGAATCACCTGGGAAGAAAGTCATCCTGAGAATTAGCTAGATAATGTCGGCCTGAGGGTGTGTCTGTGAAAGATTGTCTTCACTGTCAGTTTATGTGGGAAGACGTGCCCAGTGTGGGCTGAGTCCGAGGCTCCACAAGAACAGAGGAAGCTAACAAGTAAGCAGGCAAGAGTGTGTTGATTCTCCCTTGGCTCTTGACTGTGGATACCAAGCAATTAACTGCCAATGCTCCCGCTTTGGCTTCCCTGAGGTGGTGGGCTGAAGTTATAACCTGAGCAAACCCTGTGTTGGGATGTTTGTCACAGCACAGAAAGGAGACTGAAATGTATAGAGTTCCAGCTCCTCCAACAGTTCTGATGGCCTGACACAGTAATATTACCTCTCCCAACGCCCTGATGTACACAGGATGGAAAAGGATAAAGCAAAGTCTGGAAAAGTGGGTGAGCAGGATCCCAGTCCTGAATGGGGGGCATGGGGCATAGGGGAGGTGTGGGGGTGTCAGGGGTGTGAGCCTGAGGTTAAATACCTTTTGCAGGGAGCAGTGTCTGGGAAGGAGAGCCTAACTGGCTAAGTCTTTCAGGCCTTTAGGTACCTCATTAAAGTGGAGATCTGTCTTGAGGCTATGTGATTTGTAGTCACAGCCTCTACCTATTGAGGGGCTTGGGGCATTGCCCTACGCAATTGAAAGCCACGGAATTGTGGAGAACTGAGGCCTCTTGTCAGGAGTGTAGTGTCTGGGAGCAGGGCAGTCACCTTCCATTCCTTGCAGGAATACCTGCTGGGCCTCCTGGGTCTCCCAGGTTTAAACCTAGCTCAAGCAGAAAACAGGCCCACATACACACACAATAATAAACTACTAAAGTGTTAAAAAATTTAAGCCCATTTTTACTTGCTTTTGTAATAATAGTTAAGGAGATAATATTTATTATCATGAAACCATCTTCTTCAAACTTGAACAAATACCATCATAGACAGCTATTTTATTAAAATCGAAAATAAGCGCTCAAGTAGTTTGAAAATCTCCCACTTAGACCAGTATCCCCGTAACCAGTTAATGGCTCAGGCTTCCTGCATCCTGTAGCCTTTCAATCCTGACAACTCCTTGACTTTACTTCATAGTAGAAGTACGACCTTCCCTGCCTGCAGGAGGGATGAGGAACCTGCACTGGCTGAGCAGCTTTTAAACAACAAGCTTCCCCCGTGCTCATACAAGAAATTCTTTTTAATAAAACATAGCCAAAAATGGGTCAAAGAGACAGAGAAATACCCATCCTTTAGGCAAAACACAGAATTCCATGATACCTAGATTCTGCTGGTTGGTAAACTTTAAGGGCCATGTGTAGCCGTCTAGCAGCCACAAGTACGAATGGGTTTTCTGGAATGGGGTCAAGGCCCTGGAAAGCCATTTTGTGGTACCGGAACCACGGGAAGGATTCATAAAAATTAGCCAACACAGATGTGTTTCAATTAGCCATCTTTCATTTAATATACATTGTTAGAAGCATAACCAGGTAGAATAGGTAAGGCAAAACTCCTCCCCCAAGTTCGTCAGCATCTTGGCCCAATCAGCAACTTCTCCTTTGATCTCTAGAGGCGGGACTTCCAGCGTAACTGGAACTCGGAGAGAGGCGTGGCAATTAGCAGGACACGGGCAGAGAGGCGTGGTTATCTGTGGCAAGGCAAGGTCTGAAGAATCAAAGCTCAGCTGAAGGAGGGTCACAGCCATGGAAACAAAAATCTCACACACACACACACTCACACTCAGTGGACCTTTCCCACAGAAAACTGACATTCCAGTAGACAGAGACCTTCACAGAGACTGTGTGTGTGTTTGTGTGTGTGTGTGTGTGTGTGTGTGTGTGTGTGTGTGTGTGTATGATGTAAACATACTCATACCACTCTTTTATATTTAGTATACTTTATGAGTTTCATGCTAAGATTTCTGGTCTGGTGAGGGTTTCCCACTTCCCAGCAATGCGACCTACCCCTAATCTAAATAGCTGTTTCTTCCTAAGAAACATATGTGTTCTGGCTTCTTTAGAGTGTATTTGGTAAAACATTCAATCCCTACCCTGTGTATACCACACAGAATGGCAGACGATAGTTAGAGATGGCTTCAGGGTCATTTAAATGCAGCTAATCCTGAGATGCAATTTAAGCATGAAATGCACACTATATTTTAGAGTTTTGTATGAATAGATGGAAAATATCTTTCATCGTTTTTATACCACACACATGACCAATAGATGTTTTGGCTACATCAAGGATAAGCTACTACTGCGATTACAACTGCTTACTTTTACTTTGTGAGGTGGCTGCCTTTACGTTTACACTGCTTGCCTCACAGTCCACCCACGCTGTGCTTTCCCGCCACACCAGGACCATCTGAACAGTCCTGGAGTAAGGGGGCAGCAATGGGCCTGTGCGAGGCTTCTGCTCTACAGCCTTGAAAGTTTGATTATGGAGTGAGAAAAATGAAAATTTGTCCATAAGAACTTTAAAAGCGCTCTATTCTTTGAAACAGTGGGAGTCTCTCATAGCACATTTGCACATGATATTTTTTCCATCTTACCAATATACCAAAAACAAAACAAAACAAAAAACAAACAAACAAAACCCATGGAAACTTTCGAGAGGATAGATAGCTCAGTAGTTAGGACCACTAGAAGCATTTCCAGAGGACCTAGGTTGGATTCCTAGCACCTACATGATGGCTCACAACCATTGTAACTCCAGTCCCAGGGATCAGGTGCCCTCTAACCTCCATAGGCACCTGTATTCATGTGCACATACCCACACACAGAAGCCCACAAATACACATGCTTTAAAATAAAATCAGGCTGGAGAGATGGCTCAGCAGTTAAGAGCACTAACTGCTCTCCCAGTGGTCCCGAGTTGAATTCCCAGAAACCATATGGTGGTTCACAACCATCTCTAGTGGGATCCCATACCCTTTTCTGGTATGTCTAAAAACAGCTACAGTGTATTCATACAAATAAAATTAATAATAATAATAATAATAATAATAATAATAATATTAAGTAAAATCCTTAAAAATATTTTTTGGAGACTGTAAGCCTCCAGGTTGACCGCTTAGTAAAACTGAAGACCTTCCCAGCATGCCTATAGGCCTCAGTAGACTAGAGAGCATCCTGTGTCTGGCCTCCGCTCTGTGGGACAGTGGCTCTGTGGGACAGTGGCTCTGTGGGACAGTGGCTCTGTGGGACAGTGGCTCTTCCATCTATTAGGAACCCAGAGACTACAGAGGGACTCCTGAGACTACAGAGGGACTCCTGCTGTGACCTGCTGAAGTGTGAATAGTCTCAGCTCCTCTAAGCCAGAGCAGAGATGCCTCAGGCTGCAGCAGGCAGGTTCCTAAGAGTGGGAAGAGCCAAGAGGTAAGAGAACCCAGTGACCAAACTTATCCTGCCAGTCTGAACCCCAAGGCTGAATTAAAAGGCACATTTTTATATATTACAATATATATATATACATATATATATGCTTTTATTTATTCTGTTTTTAAAACTGGTTAAGTTTATTATAGAGAATTTGAAAAACACACAAAGTCAGTAAATGAATTCTTTTTGTTTGTTTGTTTGTTTGTTTTTTGTTTTTCAAGACAAGGTTTCTCTGTGTAGCCCTGGCTGTCTTGGAACTCACTGTGTAGACCAGGCTGGCCTGGAACTCAGAAATCCACCTGCCTCTGCCTTCCAAGTGCTGGGATTAAAGGTGTGCACCACCAGTGCCCGGCTCCAGTAAATGAATTCTTGTTCACCTGTCTCCAGGTTCCCCGCTTGTTGGCATATATATATTTATAATTATATTCATATAAAACATATATAAATTTACCTATTTAAATATATAATTTACATGTAGAATACTACATAAATTACATATATAGCATATAATTTATATACAAATATATAATTATACATGTAATATATATATATATATATATATATGCCACATATATATGTGTGGCATTTGTCTATTTGTATGTGATGCTGGGGGTGAGACCTGGCCTTGCGTGTGCTATGTGAGCACTTCTCCATGGATTCCAACCCCTATCCCCATTACTCTGGAGAACTGAACACTGAGATAGGTGGACAGACCAAGTATCAAGAAGGCAGGAGACCCCACCCAAGCCTGGCTATGCTCTTTCAGATTTTTGTTTTATTCTTTCTGGAACCTGCCTCCTAACTTCACTAGCATCTACATAGACACCTCAGGATCTGTTCCCCAGCTCTACTGAGCTTGTAAAAGTTCCAGCCACTGCCATCCATCTGAGGGACGACTGACTGACTGACTGACTGACGACTGATTGACTGACTGACTGACTGACTGACGACTGATTGACTGACTGACTGGCTGACTGATGACTGACTGACTGACTGACAACTGACTGACTGACGACTGACTGACTGACTGACTGACGACTGATTGACTGACTGACTGGCTGACTGACGACTGACTGACTGACTGACTGACTGACTGACTGACGACTGACTGACTGACGACTGACTGACTGACTGACTGACGACTGACTGACTGACTGACTGACTGACTGACTATCCTACCCAGAACCCTCCAAAGGACCAGTGCCTTATCCGACTTGACTGGGGAGTCAGATTAGACATACTCACCTTGGACAGGTTCTCTTGAGGCCTGTGTCCATGGCTCCTGTGCGAGCTAGCCTCATCACTGATGTTAGCTTCTTCCCACTGCATGGCGAGAAGCAGCAACTCCGACTTATTCAAGTGTCTATTCTTACAAAAACATGGCACCTAGAGCTTCACTCACAGGACAGTAAAATCAGCGAAAATCATCAACCCGGATACCACATCACCTCAACATCATGTACAGGTGCTAGATACTTCCTTCAATGTCTGTCTTGTATTGGATCTTAGAGAATATAGTATTTTAAATTTTAACAGTGGGAGAAAATGAGAACTTCTGATCTGCTGAATTGGGTCCCAGCAGTGCACTGTAATTCAACACATAATGGCAGTCTTTTCACACAGTTTATCTCTATTACTATTTTTAAATCACTCTTCTCGTTTTGATCCTTACTTCAAATCCATTTCTAGTGCATTTTCCTGACCTTTCCTTTGTCTGGCAAAATGACATTTGGTTGTTGTTGTTCCTGGGGTATTTTTGGTTGATGGTTGATTTACTCAAACTTCCTACATTCTCACAGGGGCTTATTTAAGAAATAAAAGTCATTTGACTCACCAGATCTATCCAGTAGTAAAACTCAGCTGAGGGAAACCAATTTTTTTCTTTTACACTTTCGGAAACAAATAGCAAAGATAAGTGAGTGTCATTTCTGCCTGTGGTTTCCTGCTGTAGCAGATGCTGTGATACTGAGATGGTATGCTGGTGAATACATATATTTGTGAATAGAGTGGCTAATATTAAATAAAAATATAGTAGTAGAAGAAATGATGAGTCAGGATAGCATTCTTTTTTTGATTTGGGGGGGCGGGGTTGGGAGGGTTGCTCAGGACTGGTAGAAAAGTGACATCGTAATGTCTTACTTATGAGCCTCGGGAGGTTTCTAAATTCATCCTGGTGCAGTTTTGTATAAATATAGGATAAATTGTCAAGCTGGTATTTAAGCTAGCATCATCTTGATACAAGGCTATTTAAATAAATGACACTAGTAGATTTGAAAATTGATTAAGAAATAATTTTACTTCCTTTTTGATAAAGATGGCCACGAGGCCATCCTTCATGTACTACTGTTTAGCTTCATACCATGTGGTTTAATCTATAACTTCATTTTTAAATGTAAATCATTTTGACTTCTCTATAAAAAGTGACCTTCATGCAGGTCCCCCAATAACTGGAGCCAGGGCTGTCTCTGACTCTTCTGTTGACTGCCCATAGATCCTCTTTCCCTAACTGGGCCACCTCGTCTGACCTCAGTGGGAGAGGATGTGCCTAGTTCTGCAGTGACTTGATGTGCCAGGGTAGGTTGGTACCCAGGGCAGGCTTCCCCCTTCTCTTCTGAGAAGGGGTAGAGGAGGGGATAGGGTCTGTGTGAGGGGGAACTGAACGGAGAGGGGGGTTGCAATCAGGATGAAAAGTGAATAAATTAATTAATTAATAGAAAAACAGAAAACAAAAAACTTTCTTTTCAACTATAAAATAATAATAATAATAATAAATGGCCAAAACTTTGAATGTCCTTGGGCATTCCTCCAGCTTATAAAGTCACTGGAATGCCATGGTACATAAACTCACTGGGCTAAGATGTTCATAAAACTGTACAGACATCATGGTGAGCACTTTCCCCAAGCAGAAAATCTTTTTGCTCTATAAACTCTAACAATTTTAATTTTTGAGTTTGTAGATATAAGTAACACCAAGAATTTCAGTTATATTTCTATGTGAAAACACTTAATAGATGTTGAATTCTATGTGTAAAGATATAAACACCTTGTGGGTGTTACCGCTAAGTTCACTGCTTCTCTGTTCAACAGTGTAACTCCAAGGTCTCCAGGGTTCCCTGCAGTCGGGGGCAGGGCTGCCCTGCTGGGTCTTGGGAGCCCTGAAGGACTGCCTCAGTGCTCCAACTTCCCTAGCTCTCTGACAAGGGAGACAGTAAACGGGGATTTCATTATCATGACTTGGCAAGGAAGAGATGTGTTAGCAAGATAGAGGAACAGAAGAAGAGAGCTTGACTCACAGAATCTAGGTGCTTGCTCATTTTTAGGATTATCAGTGTTCCCCAAAGAGGAAAGTAGGCCTGGTTTTGAAGTGTGGTTGTTCAGTTACTCCAACCACTATTTAAATCGGACTTGTTTCACAACAAAGCAAACACTCCCATGTCAACAAGAGCACACACAATCTTCTCTCGGTTCAAAATCAAATCATTATTCTCATGGTTGGACAGCTGTATAAACTTGCCAAAAAAAATCGGTGAAGTGTTCACCTGGACTGGGTATAATCTGCAGGTGTGAATGATATGTTAATACAAGAGTCTGGAGGAGAAAACAGAATCAAATTTCAGAGTAGTGGAGTTGTATCACAAATACTTGAAGAAAATCAATCTCACAGACCCTTCTGCTTTTAATTGTTCTGTTTTCAAATCTGGTCATTTAAGTTTATTGTAGGGAGTTTTGAAAGTACATGAAATCAGTAAATGAATTCTCCTTTTCCTGCTGCCACCTTCGCTGCTCATGGACATGTATGTCCTTCCCCTGCCTCATCTGATTATTTGAAAGAAAATCCCAAGGTCCACGACTCTTTAATAAATTATATTTAAAAGACATGATTCTTTTAAATATAATTTAAAATTCTAAAATACCATCATTGTTACAAGATTACTCATTGAAAAGGCCCCTGATATCATTTTATTCATATTTTTTTACAATTGTGTATTCGAATAAAGAACTGTACAAGCTCCACGATCTTCATGTCACTGGATTCTTGACTTCTCTGTTGTGATTTTTTCCTGTACTTTACTGACATACTGAGGTCATGGGACCTTTTTGATGACGTCACACCGTAAGCAGCAGATGCGGAGTTGACTGCTGATACCCTCACGGAATATTCAGTTAGCAGCTCTTTCTTGTATGTTTTCAAAGTTTCTAGTGGTATTGCACTGAAGCACCTGAAGGCTGGCACAGCCAAGCTGAGCATCCCAGTATGAGGTATCCATGGGCATCCCAGTATGAGGTATCCATGGGCTGAAGGCGTTGTTCGAGGGGTACTTAGCTGAATCAGACAGAAACCAAACCAGAAATTGCTTTTTCAGAAGATTGCTTGTGCGTGGTGGCCAACCATGTCACTACTTGGTAACAAGGGCCATTTATTCCAAAAATTTTTATGTAGGATTATTTCTTGCCTTCATGTTGATTATGAAAGAATTTGTCAGTAGTTATGACAAATTTGCTTTTTAGAGAGAAAGTACTCAGTTTGAGATGTTTTAAAAACTTGTGTGAAACTATAATTAGCCTTCTTTGCTTTTTTCAATAAGGTCTATGAGACTGCTTAACAGGTAAATGTAATTTCTACCCAGTCTGTCGGCCTGAGCCCCAGCCCCAGAACCCACAAGGTGGAAGGAGGGAGGCAGCTCCTGTAGGTTGTCCTCTGACTTCCACACACATTGCCACAACATTCGTACACACACACATAAATATAAATAAATACAGGTTTTAAAAAATGTACTCTTTTTTTTAATCAAGACCTAGGATGCAGGCCCCTATCTATCTATGTTCACTTGATGGTTATGTCCCTCTTCAAATATGTCTTTCCAGGTGTCAGTTTGGAGCAAAGAACTGGTAAGAGATGTTATGGAGATTGAAATACTCAGCACATGGTGAAATCTCCATGAGAAGTCAGACTCTAGTGAAAGGCAGGGTCTGCCGTCCTGCCGCTGTGGCCACTCACACTGTAAACTTCATCTGTTCAGGAGTTGATTTTCAGTAATCAAACCCTTAAACTTGAAGAATGTTCTGGAGACTTAACTCTTCATTCTTTCATTCATTCATGTTGCTCAACTGTAGCATGACACTGGAAATGCATGGCCTGTTGAATTTAGCACTGAGGCTAAGGTATGATTACATCTGCGCTCGCTCATTACAAGAGACTATTGCTGCTTCCTCCCACTCCACGGTTGTGAGTACCCAAGCTTATGTGAAGCCCGCAGAGTATTTAGTGGATCAAGGCAAAGAAACAGGATTAGCTAGGATATTTCATTATTTTTGATACTTTAGTGGTACAGTTGATTAAACTTTTTAAGATATACAATACAAGCTGGCTTTGATAATACAAATATTCATCCACACTTAACTTCCAGCATATCGAGAAGGAGGCACGGATGAGGACTGCCAAGCTGAGAAGCTTCTCAGCATGAAAATCCCTTCTCTTCCAGCCTGTTCTGCCAGTCAGTCTGAGCTTCACCCTATGGGCTTGCCTCAAAACTGGAGCTCCATACTTCTCGCCTTTATTCGGGCAGAGCAGTAGACAGTCCCTGTTTTCTTGGAAACCCTAGTAATGCTAGCTAAATGGCTACCTATGAGCAGTCACTGGCAAGGGAACTGGGTTTTTTTGTTGTTGTTGTTGTTGTTGTTTGTTTTGTTGGGTTTTTTTTTTCTTTGCAGAACTGAACCCGTGCCTGGAATTGAGATTGGACATAGCATCCTTGAAGTACATTGGCTGTGTACTTCACAGGGATGGGGTGGAAGAGAATGAAGGCCAAGTTCTGTGGGAGAGGACAGAGGGGAAGTATAGAAGGCAGGCTGCAGTAATGTCTGCCACAATGCACAATGCCTCTTTAATTCTAAGCAGGTTATGCAAAACCATGTTCTCTCTATGTGTTGCAAATATGGGAGTATGTTGGTTCAAACACTGGTTCATGCCCATGGAGAAGCCAGAGTGGGATTTTTCAGTGTCTTTTTCTGTCCCTCTCTGTGTTATTGTCTTGAGACAGGGGGCTCTCACTGGACAAGAGGTGGCTGGCAAGTGCTCTGGATCTACCTGTCTCTGTTCTCTAAAACTACAGCTATAGAAGTGTGCATCTGTGCCTGGCTTTTCTCATGAATTAGAATTCAGATTTTCATGCTTGCACAGCAAGCACTCTTACTCAGAGTCATCACCAACCCCTCACATTACATTTCTCTTCTTCCTATTTAAGTGGGCTACATTGACAGCTATCATTGGTATCTCTTTGCTTTGCTGTAGCTGGTCTTTAGAACTGGATGGCCTGGATTCTTATGGGAGACCCGCAGGCTGCTGTGGTCTGAGAGGATCAGGTCCATTTTTACATCTCATCCCTTTTGTCAGGAGAACCAGAGTCCAGGTAGCAATGGTTTCTTTAGACCTGGACTGGCATCCAATGGTTACCACATCTGTAATCTGCATCTGCAATCTCTTCTGCTGTGCTCTACTTTTTGTGGGGTCAGAAGGACATCTTCTTAGCCTGCATGTGCCCTTTTACAGTGCAAATTTCTTGGAACCCTGACAAAATGCTCATGGCAGTCCTTGACTCTCTCCCCGTTACCATTAACCTCATGTATGCCTCCCAACATTGTAGTTGGCATTGTGCAGAAGTTGGGACCATTCCCTTCTCTTTCTTACCTGCCAAAGACCAACTGCCTTTGCATGGTTGCCTGAACTACTACTCAACCTTAATCTGTTGGTGTTAGCTGCTTCAAAAGGATAGGTTTTCATAGTCTAGTCCTTCTTCTGACATTTCAGAGTTACCTTGTATCTGACTGTGTATCAAAATTTGGATGTAAGAATGATTAGAGTTCATCAAAATTTTAAATTCTGTTCATCAAAATGCCATTAAGAAAATGAAAAAGGATGTGGTAGACTGGTTACAATATGCCTCCAAGAAGTTAGATAATAAAGTCTGTGAGTTATAACATTGTCTCATCATTCAGTGGCAGTTAAGCAAGGGCTTGTAGTTTACTGACAGGAAAGAGGCAGAGTGAGGAAAATATCGGAGCTCTGCTTTACGCTAACACTTTTGTTTGGTTTGGTTTTTGTTTTAATGAGGATATTCAAGTCACTACTTCCAGAAGGTTGAGTTTCAAAACAAATGGCAGAACTGAGCTTCTGAGTCCAGCTGTTCTACTCCCAGGTCCAAACATCTTCCCATCTCTAGAATTTCAAAAACTAAATAAATAAATAATCTCCAGCTATGACATATAAGTATTAGCTCTGCCACAGAATTAGGGGCAGCCTCATTACCACTGTTGGTGTAGTGTCATGCTGGCTGGCTAGAGAGGAATATTTCTCACGCTAATGTGCCAAACCCCTTTTCAATGTCTGCTTTGAGCTGTACCGCCGCACAGGAAGCTCAGGAGAAGACAGAGGCAAAATTGTGCTTTGTCACAAGATGTAGAACATTTTATGTTGACTAATAACACAGATATTCTTTCTATTTAAAAATCTTTACATATATGTCTCCCCTTATTTTGAAAATCTGGGTGTTGCTCCCATTTAATTTGCTATAGGTTGGTAGCCTGCTTGTTCTGAGATTGTGTCTGCATTCTCCCCACCTCCTGCCAGTCCTGGCCCTTAGCTCATTTCCCCTTCTCCATGAGTCCCATAGGTGCACTCAGTCAATAGGAATATCTCCCTCCTCCACATCCTCATCACCCTAGCACCTGTTTTTACATGTCATGGGTTCATTTGCCAATAGCATACTTCTGGACTGTTTTTCAGAAGCCTCCCATGTAAAGGGATAAAAGCAGAATTTCCAAACCCCCTGAAAACTGGTGGTTCTTGGCAGCTCCCATGTTGTTGGCAGTGATAACCCCACACTTCAGGTGCTGGGGTTCCTGGCTTTGCTCTGGATTGCGAGTCATCTCCTCCATTTATTCCTCACAGAATAGCAATCTCCAAGTCTTCCTCGTTCACTCTGCCTTTAAATATCTCCTCCACCTCCTTCGTGATGCTGCCTTCTATTTAGAAACTTATCCTCCATCACTTGGAAGACCCCATCCTGTCTTAAGCTAACCACGCTGAGGCCACAGGTGTCCCACCACCGCTTGCTTCTTTATACTTGAGTTTAATAAGAGCTTATCAATAAAGTCTGACTTTGTCTGCTCTCAAATCACCTTCCACCTTGATCAGCCACCAAATATCCACTGACAGCTGCCAGGGCACTGTGGGGAATACATGGATCTGTATGGTGTATAGTCTGTGGCTTGAGCCTAACTGTGGGGAACACATGGGTTTGTATGGTGTGTAGTCTGTGGCTTGAGCCTGACTGTGGGGAATACATGGATTTGTATGGTGTGTAGTCTGTGGCTTGAGCCTGAGTCTGGTGTGTGGAAACAGAGCTGACAGTCCATGGATGTGCTTAATGAGGGTGAGAAGAGTGACTCTCACTGAGATTAAGCTGGGTCATGGGAGCAGAAGCATTCACTTGCCTTGGAGGCAGAGGAGGAAGAATGAACAGAGGTTGGAATGGGACATAGGAATATTTGCAGCTTAATTCCCTCTGTTGCTGAATGATATGACGGTGTCGAGCAGAGGAAATAGATGTAACTTCAAAACATGGAGCTGAGAGAAGTACCTTCTCTCCTCCTCCTCATCCTTTGTCATCCTTTTAATATTCTCTCCCATGTCGATTTTTTAAAAATTGCTCGTTCACATTATTTGTTCCATTACTCAATTTCCCAAATTATTTTTTCTGATATTTTCCCCTGGTGCATACACACATACCTGTATGTATATAGACCTTATCACATCCAGTCTATTTTATGAGATTCCCAGGACTACAGTGTGTGCTCTGAAGTGCTGTGGCAACCATATTAGCCTGTGAGGGGCTGACATATGCATAGTGCATCATCAATAAAGAGCATCTAACTCCCCTGGGACATTTTTAGGTAGCAGGCTGTAGTGTGCTCTGCAGAAAGAGAGAAAGAAATCTTGATCAAAGTGTAATTTAAACTGCAGTGTGCTCTGCAGAAAGAGAGAAATCTTTATCAATGTGTAACTTGTATTTTAAAGCATGTTTCCTTCATGTTTTGTTATTTTCTAAATGGCACCATCTCTAACACATCGACATGGTGCATTGGAATTTCCCAGCCATTCCATTATTTATAAACCTGTGAAGGCATCATGAGATACCCAGCTCTCCATCATTCATAAGCCAGTGAAGGCATCAAGAGGTGCAGTGCCTCTCTTCTTATCATCTCCTGACATTTCCAGGAATTGTAAGACTAGAGCTGCTTTTGAAGAACTAGGAATTTCCCCCTCTCCTTTTTAGCAGCATTCAATAACCAAGGTGAATTACTTCCAGGCACACATGGTGGGCAAGTGGGCTTTTCGCTCATTTTTCAAATCAACAGCTTTGAGTACACAGTACACAACCTCCTCTAAAGAAAGAAATCTGTTGAGAATTTTAATTGTTCATAATTTCTGTGCTTCCCATAATTGCAAAGAACAGAAACTTATCATTTTCCATGATATCTTCTGACTCTTTTAGGCTGCATTTATGTCTCCTTATAAGGTAATGTTGGAATCCTAATAAGGTTTCATTTAATTTCAAGGCAATATAGGATGAGATTCCATAGATTAAAAAGTGAATGAAAGTTGTGCTTGGTATCAGTTTTTTTTCTTCCATAATAATACAGCTCACACTTGCTGACTCATCATTGTGTATGACTCATAGCTCTTCATATTAACTCGTTTTACACAGAGAAGTCTGTCCAAATCTTTAAGCAGAGACACCCTAGTTCTTCTATACTAGTCTAGTGTGGCACTTCTATACCATGTAATTAAGTTTTACCTCTATTTAAATCTTGCATTTATTGAAGGTCACATTTATTTTTAGTTCCACTAAGTAAAATAAACTTTCAGTCACTTGTTTTAAGAAATTTGCCTTGTCTTCTGTCATTTTCTCTTTCACTTTCCATATTCAATTTCACTTTTGATTTATAATATTTCATGACTTACTGTGACCAGTAACTAGACTATCCAGTGAGTGTGTAGACTGTGTGCCATGGTTGAGGAAGAATTAACCCTAAGAGGTATGTGACTATTTTATATCTCTAGGACATATGACCTTGGGAATCCTGTTTGAGACTTACAAGGGTAGCTGAAGTAAATGATAGAAGGGCAGCACAGATACCAACCAAGCTCAGAGCCTTCAGCCTTTATCTCCTAACAGTGTCTTAGGAGACAGGGGGCAGCTTAAAGGTGTATGTGAAGCATCATCCTGGAGGCTGTTTCTTTTAATGTCCATGCACCCTCACTCTGTCTGCACGTCCTCACTGCAGATTTCATCTCTTCAGTGTATGATGGCAAGGGCTCAGGAAGCAGTCTTCCCCCACAGTCTGTGGCTTTGTCTTGCCTGCTGCTCCTCTGTTTCGGTTCCATGAGAACGTATTTCCTTGACTCTTGCATAACTGCCTCCACATGGAAATACTGCATCATGGCCTCTGGAATCACAAATAGTACAATCTCTCCTTAGCCTATGGCCTTCTACTTTAGTAACCGGCTACCCTTGTAGTGGCAGGAGTCCTCCACATTCTCAAAAAGTATTGAAGAAGCTGATTGGGAACTTGATTCCAGAACATGTAAATAATCTCTCAAACCCAATGATAAGACAAGAAGCAACCTTTTAAAACATGGAGAAATAAATAAATACCTGATAGACACACGTGCCACATCATAAGATGATAGTCACAATATTGTTCAGTGTTCAATGTCACTAATCAATGAAGAACTTCAAGTTAAATCCTTAGTGAGTCATAATTATATACCACTAAGATGGCTATAGTAACAATTGTTTACAAGCCAATCAATAAAATTCATGGGGCTGAGGAAAATCATTCTCTACTGTTATAAATATAAAATGGTATACAAGCTTTAAAAACAGGTTTTTTTTTTTACTTTCTTCAAAAAAATATATAAATTTATCTATTGTTAAGAATTTATGCAACCAACACCAGGAGTAACTGGAACCAGTTGGACCCAGGCACACAGAAACTCCACCAGTCCAGTGGCATGGATTCCTTCTGGACTGTCTGGGTCAGTGCCCTAAGCAGACCTTGGGCACAAATTCTGCAATCAGTCCCACAACACCCAGAGGAAGCTCCACTCCCAGGTGCTCCAACAAGCCCAGGATCATGGGATCACAGGTGAAGAGGACACAACATTTGTCCCAACACCAGGAATAACTGGGACCAGCAGGACCCAGGCACGCAGGAACCCCACCAGTCGAGTGGCACGGGTTCCTTCTAGTCTGTCAGGGCTGGTGCCCTGAGCAGACCTTGGGAGCAAACTCTGCAGTGAGTCCCATAACACCCAGAGGAAGCTCTACTCCCAGGCTCTCTAATGGGCCCAGGATCATAGGACCACAGGATCACAGAATCACAGGAACACAGAACCAGCTTGACTCTGAGGAGTTCCAACACAACCAGGATCACAGGAAGGACAGGCTCCAGTCAGATTTAGTCAGGACAGGTAGCACTAGAGATAACCAGATGGTGGCAGGGGATGAGGGGGAAGTGTAAGAAAATAAACAACAGAAACCAAGGTTACTTGGCATCATCAGAACCCAGTTTTCCCACCATCATACCAGAAAAGCAAGATTCAGATCTAAAATCACTTTTTATGATGATGATACAGGACTTTAAGAAAGACATAAATAACTCCCTCAAAGAAATACAAGAGAACACAGGTAAACAGCTAGAAGCCCTTAAAGAGGAAACATAAAAATTCCTTAAAGAACTACAGGAAAACACAATCAAATAGGTGAAGGAAATGAGTAAAACCACCCAGGATCTAAAAATGGAAATAGAAACAATAAAGAAATCACAAAGGGAGACAATCCTGGAGATACAAAACCTAGGAAAGAGATCAGGAGTCATAGATATAAGCATCACCAACAGAATACAAGAGATAGAAGAGGGAATCTCAGGGCCAGAAGATACCATAGAAAACATTGACACAACAGTCAAAGAAAATGCAAAAAGCAAAAAGTTCCTAACCCAGAACATCCAGGAAATCCAGGATGCAATGAGAAGGCCAAGCCTAAGGATAATAGGTATAGAAGAGAATGAAGACTCCCAATGTAATGGGCCACAGTAAATATCTTCAACAAAATTATAGAAGAAAACTTCCCTAACCTAAAGAAAGAGATGCCCATGAACATACAAGAAGCCTACAGAACTCCAAATAGGCTGGACCAAAAAAGAAATTCCTCCCGTCACATAATAATCAAAACACAAAATGCACTAAACAAAGAAAGAATTTTAAAAGCAGTAAGGGAAAATGGTCAAGTAACATATAAAGGCAGGCCTATCAGAATGACACCAGACTTCTCACCAGACACTATGAAAGCTAGCAGATCCTGGGCAGATGTCATACAGACCCTACAAGAACACAAATGCCAGTCCAGGCTACTATACCCAGCAAAACTCTCAATTACCATAGATGGAGAAAACAAGATATTCCATGACAAAACAAAATTTACACAATATCTTTCCACAAATCCAGCTCTACAAAGGATAATAGACGGAAAACAGCAACATAAGGAGCAAAACTACACCCTAGAAGAAGCAAGAAAGTAATCTTTTAACAAATCCACACAAACCTAACTCCACCTCTAACAACAAAAACAACAGGAAGTAACAATTACCTTTTCTTAATATCTCTTAATATGAAAATTAATATTACCACCATATCCTAATCGATTCAAATTCAAAAGTATGAGGAATTAGAATTTTATTGGCTATCATCTGGTGGTCTCTCTAATTTGGTAATTGGAGAATTAGGTCCAGTATTGTACAATCCATATATACTTTCAGCTTGTTTGTACCTTGTGAGGCAGTGGTCTGTTCAAGCACCGGGGCCCAGTTGAGGCCTAGAACCCGGGAGCTCCAGTGGGCAATATTTCTTCTGCCTGCAAGGGATGGTAGGAGTTCAGCTATAACTCCTGGTCCTGGGACCTTAGCTCATGTTTCAGTCCCAGAGTTGTGTGATATTGGTCAAGCCCTCTTACATGCAAATAAAGACAGCCCAAACCAATGAGAGATAATTGCTGTCAAAATCTGAATGACCCCCAAAACTGTACATATATTCTATCCAGGGAAGTAAAAGCACAAGAAAGATCTACTCCGTTGTCTGACCCTTTTGTTTTAAGAGCTGTAACCCTCAGGAAGAGGTCTGCTCTCCAGAAAGGCCGCCTGAAGCTGTGCTGCACTCCTCACTGGCTAGTTGGCCTCTTGTCGGCCCAGCCCAACCCAACTCAGTGCCGGACAGCACAGAAAAATGGAGCGGCCTTGAAGACATGGCAGAGATGGCCCCACCGGTGCTAGCTTGCTTCCCTTCGCTAGGGCTCTTGCACCAGGTGGGGCCGGAGATCGCCATGGAAAGCCTCCAGTGCGCAGGCCCACAGTATCTGACAGTGTCTGGCTGGGTACCACATAATGATCTTGAACTCTTGCTTCTCCTATCTCAGCCTCTCTATTAGTAGGATTGTTTATTTCATGTTTTTACACTATACTATGGTTTTCAGAACAGCTTTTACATTTCAAAACTATTTATATACCCAAAAGAAACATAGATGATTAACTAGGGAGATGGCTTATAAGAAAACAACAAAGAGTGAGACTGGGTGCTTTGCTTGACATTTGTAACTCTTGTATCAAGTTTGAAGAAGAGGACTTTATAAGTTACTCTTTCTCTGAGATGAATGCTTTTCCAAATTATCACAGCTAATGAACCAGATTCTTACTCTCACCTAATGTCTGTGTCACCCTCCAAGCAGAACCATTGTTCATTGAAACAGTTGGTGAATGACTTTATGGATAGACCATCTTAATACCTACACCATTTCTTAAATGAATGTAACCTGTTCTCTGTGGGCTGAGAATAAAGTCACTCACTCAAGTCAAATAGTTTTGACCATAGCAGGAAGTCTGTATCCAAAAATCGTACCTACAATTCATTCCTTGGTGCACCAGAACTGCCAACTCTTAGCTACTATGGAGGTAAAATCCTTTGGTGATGTGAGGGTCATTGAAGTACAGCCTTATTACATTGAAATCCAATGTCTAAAAATTGTTCTTATTTTGGGCTTGTACCACAATAAGAGCCAGGATTTTAAACTCTACTAAAAACAAAACAAACAAACAAAAAGACTCTTTTATGTTCATTTAAAAAAACTAGTAGTAATGTATTATTTTAAAATATGCAGTTAATATGTTTGAAGTTATTTAAAATTTATATTGAGAAAAATGTATGTATTTTCAGGATTGCTGTAGACAAGCATCTATATAAGACTGTTAAATTGATTGTTGTTTTATATCAAACAACTTTTATAACACTCATTTTTATTGTTATATTTTATAAATTTTAAAAAATATGTCAAAATAAAAAAACAAAAGGTAAAAAAGAATTTATGCAAGAAAAAATTAAAATCCTTACTATGTAAAAATGTATTTAATGATGTTCATATGAGCATTTAAAAAAATCTAAGAAAAACATAAAAACAACCTAATATTGATCAACTGGTAAACTTGCGTGTATGTGTGTTATATCCACTTAATGGAATATTATTCAACAATTGACCATTTTACCATTCCATGCTACAACATAGACTGACATGAAAAGCATTGTGCTAAGTGGAAAATACCAATAGCAAAATAATATTATGCTTCCATGTATATGAGATCTCCAAAAAAGGCCAAGCTAAAGAGACAAAAAACATATTAGCAGTTGGCCAACTACTGGTGTGCACAGACAATGACTTCCCCTTTTGAGAAAATGAAATACTTTAAAACTAAATTATAGCGACGGTCCCACACAATCTGGAAACCAGCTGGTAAGTATCGAGTTCTTTAGTTGGACTAGAGAGTCATAAAACTGCTGTGTTCATATATATATATGTATTTGAAATACGACAGGGAATGGGGACAGGGGCAATGGCTCTCAGCAGCTAACAGTACTGACTACTGTTCCAGAGAAGCTGGACCTGATTGTCAGCACCTACATGGTGGCTCTCCACTGCCCTAATTCCGTTTCCAGAGGATCAGACACGCTCTTAGAAACTCTGCAGGCACCAAGCATATATGTGGTGCACATAAATGTATGCAAGCAATGTACTCACACATGTAAAATAAATCATTTTTTAAAATTTAAATGAGAACATAAAGTAGAAGAGATGTACAAAGAAATTTTAACCAAACAAAACCAATAATAAAACCATTAGGCACATGTCTGAAGTTCTGTTGCTGGTGACAGAATTGTTGATCTGTCCTAGAGCCTTTAAGATCTCTTAGACAGCAATGTTTCCCGGGATTCTGAATCCTTTATCACCTACAAGATGAGCCTTTCAACTGTAATCCACTGATTTGCTTTAAGTATGCATCTCCTCCTTCGATCTCACTCCCAAAGTGTGCTTTTGGCCTTGCCTCTCTGGGGTTTTTTGTTTGTTTGTTTGCTTATTTGTTGGGGGGTTATTTATGTTTTTATTTATTTTTACTCATTTTATATGTATTCTCATCTCTAAAATATATCTCTAATTCCATATATCAAAGGCATAGTGATAACTGTGATACTCTGTTGGTCTAATTCCTAGCAGCAAATTCCAGACTTAGGCTTTTAGGGTCTTAAGAAGTGAGGAGCTAGTGTTGGTCAGTATTTTTTGTACATGTAGGTTGAAGTTATATGGAACCCATTTAAAAATCCCAGCAAATAACCTCTCATGTCTTGAAGAGCTTTACACTTAAGGTTTTGTTCAAAGGCATCAGTGCAACGCTCTTGCTGGTGGCTGCAGATATTCCTAATAGGACTTCTGTCCACCACAC
>NW_022196905.1:215638234-215658234 GCF_008632895.1 Mastomys coucha
CACACAGGCTCTGCCTCTGATGGCTGCAGATATTCACTATAGGACTGCGGTCCACCACACAGGCTCTGCCTCTGATGACAGGACTAGTGCTTTTCCAGGTCTTACTTCACAGCTCCAGGCTTTTCCTGTACTTGATTTGCAGCAAGCGTTCAAGTCCAAAGAGAAAGTGGGAACCTCAGACTATTCCAGGTGACAGGGCTCTGGATCATATTTGATGTCAGAAATTTGACAAGGGACAAAAAGAGAGAAAGAAAGATGAACTTGTGTCTGAGAGTCAGCAGCAAGCATACCAGCCTGGGCATTCAAAAGAAAAGATGGAAGGAAGCGAAATGCCTTTGGCTGCCTGAAGTCACTATATCTCAGCCACTCTGTTCTGTGAATAGTGACCTTCAAATGACTTCCAAATGTTGATGGTGAAAGTTGGTAAGACATGGCTCATCCATCTCCAGCTTGAAAATCTCTGAATTCTAAGGTAGCAGGTGGCCTGAGATAGTTAGACCTGAGAGATAGTTCCCGAATTGTCCCAAGGGTTTCCGTCTCAGTGTTCAGAGACAAAAGCACATTCCCCATGCCGACTGCCTTCCATAGAACTCTATGACTAGATCTTAGGAAGGAATCATACAAGCTTCATACACCAAGCTTTCCCCAAAGACTTTGCTGTACCCCAGAGCTAGGCAGAAGAATGTTGACCTCTGGGAACCCACTGCAGACAGGCACTAAATAAATGCTATGCCACAAAATAAGTTTGTACATTTGTGATGAATTGGATTAAAATTATTATTTGTATGTTTTACATTATTTATGTTACCTTTCCTAGCAGCATTACATTTCCTAGCATTTTGGTCTGGTTGTCATCCAGGTGGCCAGTTTTAGTTCAACTTTGGCTCTGGGACATTGGTTTCCAGCAAATCTGGCATTGGTAATAAAACTCTAGCCATCAACAGGGACTTAGCTTCTTGTGGGCCTGATTCCCTTGAAGAATTTCCCTGTTATTGTGCACCCCAGCTGAGTAATATTTCAAAATATCAGTTTGATCTGCATTCAAAATGAGTTATTTGTCAGTAGGACCATCTGTATCTGATAATAGTTGGTTCCACAAAACTGGGCTCATTGCTGGACTCAGTCGTTCTCCAGAAACACTTGTAAGCTGGTTGGTGTTTTTAGCACACAGACACCTGTGTGCCAGGACCAGCAGTTCCTGTTCAGCAGATTTGTGAGGGCCAGGTGTGTTGAAGTCCAAAGAGATGCTGATAGCCAGGTTGAAGAGCCACACTGCATGCACAGCCTTCGGAGTAGGCAAGTGTAAGTTTGGGTCTTGACACTTGCTTACTGGCTGTGTTCATTTACACACATGACTCGACATCTCGAAGCCTCCGTGTTCTCAGAGACAAAATGGAGATGATAATTACCAAATAGAACTGTGTCATTGTTAAGTGAAATAACTAATAACTAGGAGACTGATTGGACATTACTGTAGATTATTGGATGTTACTGTAGATTTTGCACATTACTGTAGATTATTGAATGTTACTATAAAATTACCAGATATATCCCACTGGTAATTTTTAGCTGACCTAGAAACTAAATGAATAGAATAGAAATATTTATAGGTATTTAGAAATATAAATAGAATATTTATATTAGAATAGAGATGAATAGTCACATTTCAGTTTCACTGGAGCAGAGCCATGCTTATTTATTTAAAAGTGTTTAATTTATGTGTATTGGTGTTTTACTTTCATATATTTCTGTGTACTATATACATGCCTGGGGTCCATAGAGGCCAGAAGGCATCAAATACCCTAGAACTGAAGTTACAGGTGGTTGTAAGTGCTGGGAGTCGAACCTGTGTCCTCTGGAGGAGTAGCCAGCGGTCTTACCCACTGAGCCATCTCTCTATCAGCCATGTTCACTTATTAATGCATCATCAGTGTGGCTATAATAGTACAAGTTGGCTATATAGTTGAAGAACCCTAATAAAAATTTTGTCCCACAAAGTCTAAAATATTTACAATTTGAACCTTATTCAAATCTAGGTTCTTGAAGGTTAATTGTGTCTCTTTTAAGTAGAGGGAACCCTAGGAAGTTGATTTGTTCTGAAGTTCTCATGGCTGGTGCAGTTACTTCCCAGGGTGTATCTAAGGAAGCCAGAGTCCATGGCTGCTTTCGTCCTGAGGTTACAAACATTTGAGCCCTGTGCACACGCCACCTTGCCTGCTGCAGGTTAGTACATCACCTCAGCCCGCTCCACGCTGTTTATTCACAGCATTAGGAAGACCCTGGGTGACTTCTGTCAGCTTGTCCAGCACAGTCACCACTGGCACACAGGGGTTCATGGGAAATGCCTCAAGGGCATTTAGAAACATTTACAGTTTAGTGAACTGGAATGGTTTTCCAGAGAACGGAGAATTGCTCTGCATGTTTTTTCTCTTCTCCATGGAGCCCCAGCTGCACGTAGCGGCAGATCCCAAGGACAGGGGTAGGGCAGATCAGAGACATGCCTACGTTCTAGATTCTCTCTCCCCTCTGCATGCCCTGCATGAACTTTCTGTTATCTAACACCAAGATCCTGGGTTTGTTCTGAATTCTTAAGCTTAAAAGCAAGAACACCAATCCTGGAGAAGCAGAAAGACGGGCGGATTCCTGTGGGGTCATGTATCCCCCTTGCTCCCCTACCACTGTCCAGCTCCCAAACACAGAAGCCCCATCCTGGCTCTGCTTGTCCTTTCAAGGTCCTTAATCTGATTTCCCTAGCTTGAAATCCAGTTTGCAGAGATGTTTTGTTTGGCTTGGATTTTTTTTTTAATATGCTTAAATGAGTTGCCAGTCTTTAAAAGCAAGGAGATTTCAGATACAGCCTAGACAGACAGCCTCTCCCAACGCTGTCTAAGTTCTGGCAACTGGTGAGGCTGCACCTACCCTAGTGTGCTGGGGATTGGCAGGCTCCAAGCGGCAGCTGCAGCAGCTTCTGTTCCTTGAGCCAGGTCCCGCAACCTCCCTTAGCATGGTCCTTTCATTAGCTCCTGAACTCCATCTCCCAACAACTGTCTGGCTCTGCCCTTCTCACTGCAGCTCCCGGGGTCAGCTAGCTACTTTACAGTTAGGCAGTTGGGGGTTTTCTGTCCTGAAGGTGAAACAATCACAGAGTCATGGGTGACCACTACAATATCATCCACAGTTTGAAAACCTGAATTCTGTCCTATTTAACTTTAAAGGTTGATGGAGTGTCTCAGTAAACATTTTCCTAGCATTTATAAATACGTTCTTCCCCCAGAACTATGTGATAAAAACACCAGAATGCAACTCAAGTTGTGGAGTCTGGGAACATGTCTGTAGTATTAGTCTAATTTTCTCTGTATATTATTTAATTTTTCTTGAACACAAACGAAAATAATAAATACCTCGCCGATATGATGGACAGTCTGCCAGCAAATCTTTTTTGTGTGTCCAAGGTTTGCTTATTGGTGACTGGCACCAAGGCCTCCGATTCCTGGGCAAGCACTGTGTCATTAAGATTATCCTCAAGGTTCAATTCCATAGTCACTGGCAGTAGCTAAAGCCTTCTGATACCTGTTCTGCTAGTACCATTCTTTGTTGTTTTTCCTTCTACAATAATGTAGTAAGCTCGTTCATTTATTTTGAGATGGGGTCTTGCTATGTGTTCCAGGTTGGCCTCAAACTTGGAGTCCTCTACCTTCAGTCTCGGCCCAGGCTGATACTGCAGACAGATGCCCACACTCAGCTAGAGCTTATATTTGCATAACTGCAGATAATGAACTGACCCAAAAGAAGCAGAGCCAGTGACCAGATGTCTCTTCAAACCTTGATCTTGTATTTAAAGGCTAACTCGTTCCATTAGCTCTGTGGCCAGGATAAGCTCCTAGCTTAGAAATGATTTTCTCTCTAGCTCTAAAATTATAAAATTTTCTAAACTTCAGAACAAGCAGGGAATGAAAGAACTCATTTTCTTTAATAAAAAACAAAAGTTTCTCTTCAATAATTCAAAGTATTATGAAGTATTCTGATTCCAAGAAACATCACACTGTGTTTGTCTTTACCTTTTTCAAATTCAAGAAGAAAGAGGTTTCGAAGTTGAAAAGTGTTCTACAGGCAGCCACTGTGACTATAGCTTCGTGGGATCTGCATGATTTGGCTTTATGGAACAGAATGAAATCAAGTAACAAGGATCTCATTGGCAAACATTCTAGGAATCTTGCACACCCCGTTTGAGAAATTTTTATTTCAACTTTAATCAGAATTCTATTTAAATAATTTGGTGTGTTTTTAGAGAGAATGACTGTCTCTAATGTAATGTCTTCTTGAAATTCTAAAGTGATGACTTAATGTTGATTGTACATGAAGGCCCCATCTTTGGAAAAGGCTCTGTGCAAATGCAACACTTTCATTTCCAAAGGATAAGCATATTCCACTCGGAATAGTGCAGACATTAAAGTGGGGGACAGACTCCTGACTGAGTCACGGTTGAGCCTCCAGTGTGTGCACAAAGCCTCTCCTTACCAGGAGGCCCAGCCCCACCCTTGCTCACATTCTGCAGGCCTCAGCAGAATCTAATGCATTCTAGGGTTGTGATTTGAATTGCCTTGGGTTTTTTTTTTTTTAAGATTTATTTTATTTATATTAGTACACTGTAGCTGTCTTCAGACACACCAGAAGATGGCATCGGATCCCATTGCAGATGGTTGTGAGCCACCATGTGGTTGCTGGGAATTGAACTCAGGACCTCTAGGAAAGCAGTCAGTGCTCTTAACCACTGAGCCAACTTTCCAGCCCTTGGATTTTTAAAATATTTTTGTTATACTAACTTTAAGATGGATTCCATAACTTTTAAATTTTCCATGTGTGTATAGTGTGTACAGAAGGTGCCCATGTTGTCTGCTAGGGCAGCCATGACCTTGCCTACAACAGTGTCTACCTAAGGAAAGGTATGGGCAGTTGCCTAATTAAGAGTTATTTTTCTTCTTCTTGTGACTAAATGCCTAGCAAGCAGCAAGAAAGAAGGGCTTGTTTTGATGATATAGACCTTCCTGGTCTAAAGACAGGCTGCAGCACATGAGACTGCAGTTGGTCACTTACCGCTGTCGTGAGGAGCAGAGTGAGAAGTAAAGGCTGGGCTGTAAAAACAACTCCAGACTGGCCTACAGTGACCTACTTCCTCTAGCAAGGTTCCACTTCCTACAGGTCCCAGGCAGGGTGGCCACTGGGGAGAGAGGATTCAAAGACTTCAGCTCAGTGAGGCCATTTCACATTCAGAGCCCAAATGTCTACTTCTACCTTCCACATATACAGAGGGAGTTTCTCCTCCACAGCCCAGTGAAAGGCAGCCTCTTCTTGAGATCTCTCTGAGCAGCTGTCTCTAACCACTCCGCATCCCCACACTCTTTCCCCTCTGATTTCTTAGCACTCTTTGTATATACGAAGGCACAGCGCAATCCTGTCAGTTATGCAGAGTTTTGTGAACTTACAAGCAGGGAGTTCTCCTGAGTACCTTTGTACACAGTCAGTGTGATGTGTGCCACCTAAGTAGACGCTTACAGGGTGGTGGCTGAAGCTGTACAACTAGAAAATTATTTTCTCGTCACAAATGAATCTTAATATTAAATGTTGATGAAATGAGAGCCTATTTTTCTTCTTACTGCAGACAACCAAAAATCACCAAAATGTACTTTTAATTTTCTTTTCTTTTTGAAGGATCCAATCTCTTTTAGATATTTTTGTCCTCCCAAACTTCCTACTGCCCCCGTGCTGTGTGATGCTGGCAACGTTTATATGGCTGATAACTTTGCCGAGGCAAGGTTTGAAAGCAATAAAGCCTGCTGCTATGCAGGCACTGCGAGGTTGGGCAGTGGCCTCCAGAGGTGGACTTCAGTTCAGAAGGGGCAGGGCATTCTGCCTGTGGAGAAGCCTGATGCTAAGCAAGAGGACCTCAGAGCTGAGAACAGCTCTGGGGACAGCTCTTCCCCAACATTTCAGTGCAATGGTGTAACTCTAGGAGACAGGTCCCAGGCACCAGGAGCTTTGTGGGTATATAAAGCAGTATCTCTAGTTTAAAGATGTTCTGTCACAGACCAGAAGAAATGACATGCAAACCACCCAGCCTTCATATGAGGAAGGACATTGTAATATCTACTAAGAACTCATTTTAACAGTACTTGATATTCTGGTAAAACTTATGTAAAATAATGTGGCACAAACTCAGCATAGCACATGTATTTCAGCATGTGATCGTAGCTGTGTCCTTTAACTTTTAGAGGTGTTTCAGAGAGAGATCTTTCTGTCCAAGTCAGGGGAGGTTTATAAAAATTTGATTTCTGTAGAATCAGACTGAATGTCTCAGGCTTATGGAGAAGGGATAGGAAAATCTCTAACCTTTATCACCAGAAGGGAAGGAAGAAGTTACTGGCTGAAAATGGCTGGAATATCTGGTACTTGTACACTTAATGCAAACTCTATGAACTTGTGGTTGATTATTGTAATGTATGATAAAACAAGGTGTTTGGTTTCAGACACCAGGACAAGGGACTAGGGTGTATATTTTACATATCAAAGCAGACCTGGCCCCCTGGTTCTCCCAGCATTCCTCAGTCCTTACCAAGTATACTTTGCCCCAAACCCTGACCTTTCTGGCCCAGGAACTGGGCTGCCCTTCCATTTTGCTCTCTCTCTTCTTCTCCCATCCCTCCCCACCTCCCCCCGCCCCTGTCTACTCATGCATACTTTCTCTCTTTCTCTCCCTCCCAGTGAAATTCCCTGGCCTGCTTGCTTAGGACCAATGAACTCACCAGCCTGAAAGCAACTTCCCAATAATCCTGCCTTTAAGATATTCCAAACTGCCTTGAATTGACTCATTTCGATGGCAGAGAAATAGCTTATCACAAAGTCCATCAGAAAACAATCGGATCTGTCCGGTTAGGTATGCACAGCGGGCATCTGATGATTGCCGTCCACCTCGTTTAGACAGTTGGAATGCAGAAGTCAGTACCTAGGCTATTTTGGGCCCACAAACTGTATTTTTGTTTATCTCCATCCTTCTTCATAAGTCACACTACTTGACATAATACAATCTGAGGTGTTAACCAGTCCTTCTTTCTTTAATATTATTCCAGAGGAATTACAACTTATCAAGTATGATAATCTCTGATTTTCCTGCTTTAAAATATGTCAATGCTAAACCTTTTCTGGTGTTTATTGTTTTGTGATTCCATGGTAAAAATAAATACACAAGTGGCTTCCTTAGAATCCTAAGGAGTCCTAGAGCAAGCCTCCTGCTTCTGCATTATAGTGTCATCTTAACAGGAATTTGCAACCGTAAATTCTAACTCTGTTTTGAGCCTGTACTGTTGTCAACATTTAGGTTTCAATGCAGTTGGAGCTATTTAAAATATATGCATGAATATGTGCACACATGCACAGTCCTGTGCTTCTCCATTTTGTTTTCATCTGCTGGGGTACATTCTTTGAAAGAATTTTCAAATAAATAATTGGCCTTATCTTTGATTGCCTTTCTCATCAAAGGCCATGGTGAGTGTTAATGGATTCTCTTAACTGATTTGCAATTCTGAGACACTCCCGGAATAAGGGCAGCACTTGTGGATCTCCAGCAGTTTGCTGGGATTCCTTGGGTACGGGGAGTATTTATAGAGGCCACAGAGCACAGCCCCAGTGCCCTATGTATCGCCTAGCAATTGCATGGGTGACTTTACGTCTACCTGAAATAGCTTGTCTGTTCTCGGGGCAGAAGCAGAGTGATTAGAGGACCAGAGACAGCAAAGGTCCTTGTGTCCCCCCATTTTACAGATGAGAGAGAAAGCAGGTTGCCACTGGGCTAGGACCACCTGCTGAACACTGTACACTTATATATAAAAATGTCTGATGGAATAATAGTTTATTGGCGCTTAAGGATAGAAATTAGTGCTAATTCAGACCTGTGATGTGTGGGTTTCTTTCATCCTTGTGCTGTAGTACTATACTTTCAACCAATTGTAGGGCAAACAGGACTAGGATCCTAAGGGGAGGAGCATAGAGCAATCTCGTGCTATGGTAGAGGGGAGGTTGGTATGTCCTTGGACATGATGGAGCAGAGGGGCAGGAGTGGGGATGTCAATTCAGGAAGACAACTGATCTGTTGAAGTTTTGCACCTGCCACAGTTTAAGGAGGCTTAATAATCACTGAAAAGTGCAGCAGAGAGGGGAGAGAATGAAAGGATAGAGGGTCCACTCACTGCTAAAGCAAACTGTCTTCTCTAGGACTTTGTCTAAGGATGCTGGCAGGCAAGGGGGGAGCATCTGCTCCACCATTACACCTTGCTTGGTGTGGGTCCAGTTCCATGAGATGGAATATGAGAAACAGAAACTCATGAAGGATCCAACCGAAGGCAGACCTCCTCTGGCCCTGGGAACTTTAGCCTAAGACCTGAAGTGGTAGGAATCAGGGCAAATGGAAGGGCAAAGGAATGAACAGGCTATCAGAGCAGGAATGAACACCCAAGCCGTTAGCCTCCAACGCAAGTCCCTAAACAACAAGCCTTTCTCTTAACAAATGAGCACCATGCCGATAGGCAATCACAGCAAATCTGTGTATTTTTTTTATGGTAAAACTCAGCAATATTGTTCACATGCTCTTTATGATAGGCTTTAGCTTTTTGAAGTAGAAAAACACATAATAGCAAATAAACTAAACTATTAATGTTTTTCTCACTACAGAAGGTGGCACAAAAGCTTAGTGCAGGTGACTAAACCCAGCCCAGGCCATCAATAATGCTCAAAGCCAGTGGAGGCAAGCCTTTTCCTTGAGAGAGTTCCGCCCTACACTGAGGCACTTCACACCTCCAGGGGTGTGGCTGCTAGAAGAGCTGCTGGTTCATGGAACACTTGCGGTGCTCCAGATGTGGAGCTAGACATTTTAAATACACAGTACCTCCTAAGCTTTATAAGCCCTTATGAGATGAGTTTAGTGATACTAGCTTTACAGATGAGAAAATATAAGGTTAAATGGGCTAGTCAACTTTATGTGGCTGATAGTGACTGTCTAGGTATCTATCACCTGCTGTGTCTCACCCCAAGCCCATCACTGCATTGTGAGTTAAGTTAGGGACCTCTCTTAACCCAAATAAAGAAAAATGAAGTTCTTTTCTAGGTGAAAATTTCTTTATTTCAAGCAGGCTAATCGAATAGTCACATTTGCAATTTTATGTAATGGAAGTAAGATCAAAGGTGTCTCCACTCCACTCATGGGAAGACAGTATTGTTTGTGGGTCACTTCCAAGTGAGAATGGGCTTTTGTCACACCTGGGTTTGGATCCTGCCATTACTGTAGGCCAGGTAAGGCCTCAAGGATGTCATTCAGGAGAGAAGGATACTGTGACCCCTCAACAAAACTACATTAATATTAAATATGACTGGTGTAATTTTCCCAGGCTAAAAGCCTGAGCACCACAGTTTATGCTCAATATATACAAGTCCTCTTAATTTCCGTTGCCTTATCTCTCCTGTTTCCATGGTTGCAGCACATACATATAGCCTAGTCCCTCACCTTGCCCATCTCCTATACATGGTCCTCCTTCCCAGCCTGTCTTGTTTTACAGAACTAAATAGCAGACATGTTCCCACAGTCTCCATCCTTTCATCCTCTCTCATACAGTTCAAATCTGGAGCGTCCCTGGCATCTGTATGTTAATAAAAGCTTAGTCCTTAGCTTACAGATGTTGGAAGATGGCAGAAATCAGAGGCATGGCTCCTGAGAGAATTTTGAAATCCCAGTTGCTTCTGTGTCTCTCTGGTTTCTGGTTCCTGTGATGTGAACAGTTGTGTTCCTGCCATGATGCCCTGTGCTCCCACAAGCCAAAGCTGCAGTCCACGTGGCCATGGACTGAGAACCTTTAAACTATGAGACAAAGTAAAACCATGTTCCTTGAAAATTGATTGTTTCAGCTTTTGGGTTTAAGTAGTGGAGAGGCACGTAGTCTCATCAGAGTTTGCCAACTTTATATGTTGGCATTAGCATATTGAGGATATGCAGATTATACCTTCTATAGGTTTTGTCTTGATAGGTACAAGGTTTTGGATTCACACAGATATGGATAGAATTGCCCATGTTTGTATTGGGAATCGTTGGCATGTTAATGAAATCAGAGCATTTCTGCTCTTAACTTCGGCAAGCTAAGCTGGGTAGGAGGCAGATCCGTGGCAGCCATAGTTCTGGCAGCCACAGCATCTGCTTCATGAGACAGTAGGATCAAGGCTGAAGTCAAAACCATGGAGTGGGAAACTTAGAAAAAGGAACATTTTCATAGAGGACCAGAAAGAAATGGTACAGAACGGTTTCATCTCTCGTCACTTGAATGGCAAGTGGATATCAAGGCATGTAAGATACAGGAAGATGGGTTTAGAGAAGTGGTCCTTAACCTGTGGATCATGAGTCCTTTGGGGATCAAATGACCCTTTCACAAGGGTCACCTAAGACCATAGGAAAACACAGATATTTACATTATGATTCATAACAGTGGCAAAAATTACAGTTATGAAGTAGTAACAAAAATAACTCTATAGTTAAAGGTCACCACAATGTGAGGAACTGTATTAAGGGGCCACATGGTTAGGAAGGCTAAGAGCCACTCCTGTAGAGTCAAGGTAATACGGATCAGTTAATTGTGAATTACGTTTGATGAATTGAACTAGACTCTCTAAATATTGCCCAAGAGAATGTAATAATCAATTGTCAAAGTGAACTTTTAACCCAAGAAGTAGATCTGGGTGGTTTCTGTGTAGCAGTTGCTCACCTCCAGACCCTGCAGCACAGCATGTCCTCACGGCCTTACGTGTACCTCTTAGCTTCTGTGATTCTCAGCTTCCCCATCACAAACTTCATGATGACTTGGTTTAAAATACATTGTGTCTCTTGTTAGCAAACTCCTGGTTCCCTTTATACCCAGAAAACATCCTTCAAGGTACAAATCTAATGTTCTTTTCTTTCTGTGGCCCTTCCTGACGTTTGTGGCAAAGATAGTCCCTTCCTGCCCAAGTGGCCACAGCATTTAGAGCGGTGCAGTTCTTGCCGGGGGGGGTGGGGGGGGTGGGGGGGGTGGTAATCTGTTTAGCAGCCACCATCCTGCCCTGCCTCCCAATGCCTCCCAGGCAAGGTTCCCTCTCCTCCACACCTCTCCACCGAGAACAAGTCATAGGAGCTGGCCTGTGATAGCCAGCCAGCAGTGGTCTGTTGGGCTAGTAGAAGAACCAGAAGACATACTAAATTAGTAATGCCTCATTTCTCAAACCAAGCATATTTATTGTGGTTTTACAAGCATATGTCTTTTTAAAAGGAGTTTAGTAGGATACAATGAAATTGATAATAGTGGTTGCTTTGATGTGGAACCAGGAGGTTGGAACAGAAAGAAAGGAGACATTTTCCACCATGTGGCCTCTTGAATTTCATATACTCCAAACTAGTCAATTTAGTGTGTACATGCAGAGGACTTCATGACAACTGGTTTCACGGGCTGCTTTGTTTTTTTGGTTTTTTGGTTTTTGTTTTGTTTGTTTTGCTTTACTGAAATATTTCAAGTGCTGGTGGATGTCTATAAGATAATTGTCTTTTTGTTACTGATATCAACCCCTCATCTGGGGATCATCGGTGATTCCCAAGAAGGCAAATGAGGATTGCAAAACAAACAAACAAAGAGAAGCTTTCAAAGGTTGTCTGAAGCCAAGGCAGCTGAATAAGAGTCCCTTCTCTCACTATGCCC
Source organism: Mastomys coucha (assembly GCF_008632895.1). NCBI lineage: Eukaryota > Metazoa > Chordata > Mammalia > Rodentia > Muridae > Mastomys > Mastomys coucha. Next base: position 215,649,994 of record NW_022196905.1, read on the forward strand.
TCCTTTCCGCTTTCAAGATCACAGTGAGTTAGCTGACTGGTCAAAAAAGCCAACCGTGGAGAAGCCGGCACAAAGGGGTTTCCATTTCTACAAGGCTGTGCTCCGGTGTCCTTCAAAGCCTGGGGTATTGAAGTTCTCTCAGATCAGGCAAAGCTTGGTGTGCTCCGCAGTGTGTAAGTTTAGCGGCCTTTGTATTGTCTCACTAGAACCGCAGTACCCCTGAGGTCTCAGCATCACAGTGCTCGGCAATGATGATTTTGTGTGTTCATGTCCTCTATAAGGCGGCCTGAACACACCTTTCACCTCAGAGTCTGCTTTAGTGCCATTGTGCCCTTCAGGTCTAAGTTCCTTGAGGATTTTTTCTCATTAAGATTAAGGATTATTTTGACATATATATATATAATAGCTGTCTTCAGATACATCAGAAGAGAGCATATCAGATCCCATTACAGATGGTTGTGAGCCACCATGTGGTTGCTGGGAATTAAACTCAGAACCTCTGGAAGAGCAGTCAGTGCTTAGCCATCTCTCCAGCCCCCTGAGAATATTTCTCATATGAATGGATCCGAGGAAGTATCTATACTGTATGTAACAGAGCTCTGAGCATGAATCCCAGCTAACCCAGCTACATGGTTGAGTCTGATTTGGCAAAATAGAGACAATTGCTGTGATCTCATAGGCTCCCTTAGGCCAACTGAAAATAAGGACTAAATTAAATAATTTGTAAGTCAGCTGTCACATAATGAGAGCTTAACAAATGTTAGTTATTTGCCCAGTGCCCTGAGTAACTTAATAGTTTGTCTCTACAACAAATGTTATATAGCAAAGCCCAAAAATGTAAAAGTCCTAGTATGTGATGTGAATAGGATCTAATACATTCTTGGGAAAATTATACGACTCATATTATTATTTTTTTTCCTTTGTTGGGAATTCACTTTGCCTACTCTTTGTCATGACAAGTGTTTCTTTAGGTTAAAATCTTCCAACATTTTGATTTCTCCATATATTAGCTTTTATTATCTTTTCTGAAAAGATGTTTAAAATATAAGTCAGCATAGTTAGCAAACACACACACACACACACAGACACACACACAGAGACATATATACGAATGCATGTATTTTTAGTGAAAAACTAACACCTTTCGCTCGAAGAAGGGTGTTTATGCCAGAATTTGATGCTTACTCTTCATGGTAACAAACGCCCCAACCATAAATTCGCTCTGACTTCCAACTTAAAGTTAGGATCCTGAAACATAACTTTGAGGTTCTGTGTCAAGGTGGTAGAGACAACCTATCCAGTGTCCATCCCCCCCTGGCATTTTAAAGCACGTTAATCCAAGCTCACTCATAAGCTCAGCAGCCGGGGATCGTTGTCCATTGGCTTATTGTGGGCAGGCCAGACTGGTTTGAACTGAGCGGAGGAAGTTAATTATCCCGTGTTTTAGTTGGCTGTAGGAATGAATAACCAGTTCTTGCCACACTCCATCTCATCACAGTCTGAGCGAGCGGCATGGGGGATGGGAAATCGCACACCAGAATCTGCAATGCGGGGATTTGCTGGGACCGGGACCGCCTTAATCTGTTTCCCAGGTTGTCTGAACCAGTTCAACAGCAGTTAAACAAGGTTATGTAAGTGACACGTGATGTAGCCCAAAATAGCGACTGCAAGCATGGGCTACTGTTGCTGGGCAGTTGTCAGCTGAGGGGAAAAAAAAAAAATCCCTCAAGCAAGACAACAAATGAACTTTAAAAAATGAAAATGAGATTTAAGCAGAAAGTTAATTTTAAAAAGGATTTAGTTAAATTGCCTTTCTGATGTTGAAAGTGAATTCTTGTATTGAAAACTAGAACTGTTGCTCATGAGGTCAGGTCATTCCAGAGTACCCAAGGGTGGTTAAGTGGAGAGGCATTCCTAATGCATTTGGGGCCATGCTTCCACTCTAGATTCCCAAGTTTTAATGATGACCACCGTCAACCCAACCCTCAGACTTACTGACATTGGATAAATAACAAATTATCAAGCAAGACCATTGAGTTGAATAATAAGTATTAAACCACCTTGTAAATGGCTATGTTTTTAGTGACTCTCCTTTGCAGCCTTAAAGTATAAAAAGAAAATTCTACTTGTTTCACAGAACACAGTAAACATTAAAACTAACATAAAGGAAAGTAAGACGGCCTGAGAAAGTTGGCAAGCTTGTTATTTCTTAAAAGAACAACCCAAATAACAGCTGGAGAGGTTTAAAACGTGTCTCAGCCAGGAAGAGGCTTGTTATCCTAATGTTTGTGTTATCTCGGTGGTCCAAACCTGTGGGTCCCTGCCTTTAATGAACTTCACACATGGGAAAGTGGGAGGCCAGCACCATGAGCAGAGAGGACTCCCGCAGCAGCGCAGGACCCTGGGGCTCTCTCTCCCTCTTCTCACCGGGGATTCTGGTGTTGGTTGCTCTCTTAATCTCTAAGAGACCTCCTAAATAGTGCGATGTTTCCCCACTCAGACTCTGGGTGGACTGAAAAGCAAAGAAGTAGCTTGTGGAAGATAAAATATAAGCCTTTTTCCAGGAGGAAGTTGAAGGATATGGGTTTGTGGCGTGTGTAAAAGGAATCTGCAACCCGAGCCTGGGAACAGGACACAGACATGGGCTCTCAGTAGGTCAGTGCAGGCCTCCCCAGAGCCCGGAGGCTGTGGAGCTACTCTCTGACAGAATTTTCTCCTCAGAGGGAAGAAAATGGACTGAGGCAAGCAAGCCAAATATTTTTGTCAAATCTCCTTATCAAAGCAGAATGAGCAAAAGTCATAGAGGCCTGAGGTGCGACATCCTGTAGCTTCCTCCTGCCAGAAGGAAATGTGAAATGTGTGGCACAACGGTTCCCATCTCTGGGGCGCAGGATGAGGTCCCAGCACTGAGGTGTTGCAGGGCCAGCCTCACTGTTTAGTATGCTTTCCCTTCCTGCATGCAGTAAGCTATGTATAAAGGTAATTTCACAAATGTGTGTAATTTCATAAATGCATGCAATTTGGGGCTTTTTGTCTACTGTCAGTCATCTGGCCCTGCTTGGCTAAGTGTCTGTTCACGAGGTCTAGTCCAGGTACCCCCTACTCCACGAATCCTTCCACGTAGATTCCAAAAGGTGTTAGTACCCGTTGACGTTGGCATTGGAGCGGCTAGAACCTGGGGCTTTTCATGTCTAATTTCCCCTGAGCACATTAGTGTTCGTTCTTATTAAAGTATACCATCCTCCTTAGATGCCTTGTTTGCTGAGCAGCGAGGCAGGCAGCCGCATGGACAGGGTAGGCCTGGTCTCCAGCTTCTCCCAGTGTCTCCCAGTCCCGACCTGGCATACCCTGCCCGCAACCCTGAACTTTCCCCGCCCAGAGGCTGGCCTCCCAGGTTTTGGCACTTGGGATAAGTTATTTCTCCGCTGATGAAATGAACCAATTCAAGCTAGATTAAATTATATTAAATACAGGTTTGTTGGAAAGCTGCTCTTGGGTAAGTTTACTGGTCCCAAGGACTGGGGCCATGGAAGTAGCCATGGAAAGAGAGAGGGGAGGGAACCAAAATGTCTGGATTCTATACGGAAGAGCCTCTGGGGGAAGGGCAGCCCAGCCTCTGGGCTGGAAAGTTCAGGGCTGGGGACAGGGTATGTCAGGTAGAGACTGAGGGGTGTTGGGAGAACCTGGAGGCCAGGTCTGCTTTGGTATGTAAAATAAGCACCACAGCCCCTTGTCCCAGGGTCTAGAACTAAAAGATCCCCTGAACCAGTCAGACACCAACGGAAGACCACACCCTTCTCAGGCCTTTCAACGCCAGAAGCTCTCCTTTTGTGCTTGTTTGTTTTGTAGTGTATCAAGGTCTGTAAAAAAAAAAAAAATACCTTTTAAGTTGTTTGTTTGCTTTCGAAAGAGATCTGCCTGTCTTTGCGTCTTAAGTGCGGGGATTAAAGGCATGTGCCACCTTAGCCAGCTGAGCTGTGTGGCTGTCGTTGCTGTTATTGTTGTGATTCTTGTTGTTTTATGCTTAAGAAACATTTCATGTAGAAATGGCACACCATAGAAACAGATGGCCCCAAGCACAGGCCTGGTGTAAGCATTACAGATGTTAATATCTGGGATGAAAATACTGGAAGGTACACTGCAGGACTGAACGCATATGGACTGACAGACACGATGATGTCATACACTGACCCACACAAGGTCAAGTCAGATAAACCCCAGCACAGAGAAGGGGAAGTGCACACAGAATCCCACTCCTCACCAAGAAGCTGTTTGCAAGTGGTATCTGTTGGAAAAGGGGACATCAGTTTTCTCCAAAGGGGTGACTCCGGGTCTACAACCATATTCCAGGACAACCCATACTCAGGAGTAGTTGCTCAACACAAAACACTCTTTATTTATTTATTTACTTATTTATTTATTTATTTTTGGTTTATTTGGTAGGGTTTTTTTCCCCCTTTCTTGGTTTTATTTTTATGAGAGAGAAAAAACATGAAGTTGAATGAGTGTAGGGGAAAAATCTAGGGAGAAGGAAATAATATGAACAAAATAAATTATATGAAAAGCTTTTTAAAATAAATTTAAAATACGAGTAATTTTAAAAGATAATAGCTGGAATGATGACAGTAATATAACTATGGCACCATTCATTAAACCCTTCTGTGTATTACCCGCTGGGTCATGTGATCTCTGTGCTGGTCTAATCTGGATAAGTCATCAGGTAGCCCTTCTGTAGTTCATGTAGCAAATCAGCAGAGATACAAAATAACTTCTCTGAAAGTAGATCAGAGCATGTAGATCAAAGCTTCACACACCCTTGTAACTTAGAAGTTTACCCTAAAAGAACCTGAACTCAGGGGAGAAAATACTGACAAGAGATGACAGGACCCAGGAAGAGCTCAGGGAGAGAGAGTCCTGGGGTATTGTTACCAATCAAAAACAGAAAACAGTGCCAAAGAAGGAGGTGACTCTAAAAGTCCCCATATAGCCAATTGTAGCTTTAAAATTGTAAAGAAGAGCTGTAAACAGGGCTCGAAAGTTCAAAGAGGGCTTTCTACCAGATAAGGACTATTCTGGCTTGTGGGCATAGTGGAGGTAGCTCTGGAGGCACTGAGCAAAGACTGAGTGTGAGATCCAGGAGAGAACGCCAGCCTTTCCAGTCCTGTGACTAAGTACCCAAGGTGAATTAGTATAAAAAAAGGAAAGGCTTATTCTGGACTCCTGTGTAGAGAGATTTCAGCCTGTGCTTTGTTTTGTGCCTGTGGCACAGGGGTATGTCATAGTATGAAAAGCATACCGGAGGAAGCATTATACCTGCTGGTTCTAAGAAGAAGGGGGCAGGGAAGCAGGAGGGGAGACGGGGAGGAAGGGAAGAAGAAGAGACTAGGGTTCTAATATCCCACTTCAAATTCAATTCCCCAGTGACCTAACTTCTCACTAGGCTCCACCTCTCAAAGGTTTTACCACCTCTCAGGAACAGGATGAGCTGGGGACCAAGCCTTCCACATATGGGCCTTGGAAGGCCCTCCAGATCCCATAGCAGAAGGGGCTTTGTCCTCAGAGCTTTGGCAGGCCCTAATCACCCTCCAGTTACCTCATCACGCCCACTGCTGCTCAGTGCCTCTGTCTGCCAGAGCGTGTGGAGACCCTTGCCTCCACATATTAACTATGCCCCTGCCTCTCTTGGAACAAATTCTTTGTTGGAGTCGTTGAGTTGCTGTAAGTCTGTCTGTCTTCTCAATGTCTCCAATTCTGAACATTCTCTAGAGCTTGATTCAAATGGTTCCTTGCTTTCTTTTGTTAATTAACATACACATAATAGATTCCATTATGACATTTTCATATATGCTATCCATTGTACCTTACAAATATCCCCACCCCATTCCTGACTGGTCCCCTCTTCATAACGTCTTCCTTCTCCCCACCCCCTTGTATAGCTATATCTTAAAGTAACATTATATCAATTCCATATGACTTATTCCAACTTCTCCCAGCTCCCTGACCCTCTACAACGTGAAGTTTTGGAGGCAATGGACGGGCTACATTTTGACTCCTTCAACATTGCCTTGAAAATCTTTGGGCTGGGGAATGGCTCACTGGAAGAGTACTTGACTAAATGGCATGAGGCCTCTGGGCTAGATCCCTAGGACATGTGCATTCATATGTATACATGCATACACATGCATATGTATACACACACACACACACACACACACACAGAGACACATTTGTTGAGTGGAGTTGAATCATGACTGGAGATGTGTTCTGCTCACTTATTTAATTAAGAGCTGACAGTTATTATTTGAATTTTCTCACTTTACCTTTTAAAAATGAACTAATCAAACCCTGGATGAGTAGCGATACCACCACTATTTAAATTAATTTAATTTTTTTTGAGTCTTTAGGCCAGATTTTACACTTCTTGTTGATGTATCATCTTTTAAAACTTTGTACTGGTTTTTTGTGAATTTCACATTAAGCACCCCAATCCCACTCATCTCTTCTCCACTTGTACCTGCCCTCCACTCTTGCAGCCACCCCCCCCCAACAGAGAAAACAATCTCATTGTAGAAGCTGCAGTGTGTCAGTGTGCCCACATTTTGTCCACAGTACACCTTTTGTCCACATTTCTTTGTTTGCAAACTTTCATTGCAATGACTCTTTGGTACAAGGCCTCTGGCTTCTGCTGCTCTATGGGTACTGGAACCTCACTGGGTCTCCTCTCCGACATCCTGGTTTTGCCCTCAGGTCATGGAGATCCTGGAGTTTTGGATCTGCAGGACCAACACCTTCATAGATGGTTCATAGATGGGATAGATGTTGGGGTGGCCAGTTCAAAGCCCGGGACCTGAGAGGTGTCTGAGCTGGTGAGCTGACTGGCAATACACACGCCCCAACACACCCCACACCTGGCCAGCTCTACCATGCTGCCCAGGCAAAGTGCAAGACCTGCTGTCCTGAGTGCCAAAGCAGGAGGGGCAGGACCAACTCTCCCACCTGCCACTAGTGGTAAAGGCAAAAGGAAGGGGCGGGGATCTGAAGTGGTAATAAGTTAATCTGCTCTAAACTCCAGGCAGGTGCATGAGCTTCTTGCTACCCATCCAAATGTTTTGGATTCACAAATGAAACACACACACACAACTTTAATTTTAATATGCCCTAAGCAGCTCAATGGCTAGGCCACTCCCAGACTTCCATGCTTCTAACACCTCCGATCCAATTCCTGAATTATTAATTACTAAAATCTATATTCCATCTCTGCTACCCCAGACCCAACCGTGGTATTCTTCCCCTATTCTTATGTGGTTCCATGCTTTCTCTCCTGCAGCTTGGAGATTTGATCTTTCTGCTTCCCTGTCGTGGTGATTCTAAAACCTCTTCCTTCCTGGGTTTCCCTTGCCCAGGAAATCTAAAGTCCCACCTCTGTCTCCTTGCCCAGCCAACTTTATTTACCAATTAGAACCTGCTGGGGGCAGGGACCATCAGCATCTCACAGGCAGATGTGTGAATTCTCCTGTGAGAATGGAATCCAATTAACATAATATAAGCAATAAAGCCAAATCCACAGTAGGGATCTCTCCCTTGAGACAGCACCACATAAGCAGACAATAGCCAAAGACAACTCTCCCTCACTCATGCCCTCAGGACGGGCTCACCCCTACCCACTCCCCAGAATCAGCTCTACTGTACTGCCCAGACAAGATGCAGGGCCCACTCCCCCCACCCCACCCCACCTCACCCCGCAGTGCTGCAGCTAGTAAGGTGCCAGCTCTCCTGCTCTTAGGACCCCGGGGCCGGCTCTCAGGATCCCAGGGCCAGGTCTCCTGCCTGCTGCAAGTGGTAAAAGGTGAAAGGGAGAGGGTATCTCTCACCCATTCATACCACTGCATGGAGCATGGTGTAGGACTAACTTTCCCATGCTATAATAACATCCAGCTCAACCCTCAGCTCTAGCAATGGAGGGAGAGGGGCTCTCCTGAGTACTGCAGCTGGCTAGGGTGGGGTCAGCTTTCTGCTCTCATGCTCCCAGGGCCAGAACTTCCATGATGCCCAGGCTAGGGGGTGGGGTCAGTTCTGTAGATATGTCCCCAGGCAGCAGCCCAGACCAAGGATGTCCTCTGGCTGTTGGTGGTAACCGACTCCTATTGCTGCAGGGCTGCAGACCCAGGCGTGGACGCCGTGGCAGCACAGGCCAGGACCCCACCATGGTCCCGGGTCCTCACCAGCTACTCACATCAGGCT
>NW_022196905.1:215659816-215661421 GCF_008632895.1 Mastomys coucha
TTGTTTCTTCCTCTCTCCCTCCCTCCTTCCTTCCTTTGTTTCTTCCTCTCTCCCTCCCTCCTTCCTCCCTCCTTCCTTTCTCCTTCCTTCCTTCCTTCCTTTCTTCCTTCCTCCCTTCCTTTGTTCCTTCCCTCCTTTCTTAGGTAGTTTCATATTGCCTAGGCTGACCTCAGACTTGCCATATAGAGAAGAGACTGGGCTTGGATTTCTGATCTTTATCTCAGAATCTCTGCCTCCCCCCCACCCAAAGGCTAGGATAAGCCTCCACACTTCTTTAGAGCTCATTTCATTAACGGTCATCATGTGGAGGAGAGTTCAGTAGAACACTGGAAATGGAGCCAAACCATATTCCTTTCTGTGTATCATTTGTAAGCCAGTTACTTAGGAGTCTTGAGTGAGCATCCGTTACTATGGGGCTGTGTCCGCACAGAATACCGTATTAGCCTGCAAGTTACTGTTGCTGAACCCAAATATCACTACTCAGATCATCCCAGTTGTGGCAGCACCTTCCAGGCTGCCCGCCCCAGTGTTCTGGGTTCCTAAATGTAAGACACACACACACACACACACACAGCCTTATATTTAATATGCCCTTAACAGCTTAATGGCTGGGTCACTTCTTAAGGTCCACGTGGCTAACACCTCCCTACCAATATTCCCAAGTTATTACTTACTAAAATCTATATTCCATCTTTGCTGTCCTAAGCCCAGTCTAGGGAGGGAGGGCTGGGGCCACTCTTAGATGTTGGCTGTCTCTCTGTCCTGCACTTTTCAGGCATGGCAGCTACTCCTCTCCTGGCATGTCAGCTCTCTTCCTCCTCCTCCCTCTGTCCCTTGCCCAGGAATCCTAAAAGTTCCACCTCTGTCTCTCTGCCCAGCCATTGGCCACCGGCAACTTTATTTACCAATCAAAACCAACCTGGGACAGGGATTCTCAGCATCTTATGTGCAGACCTGCAGAATCTCATGCAATTTGGGGGACCCAATCAACATAAGGAGCATTAGACCAAATTCACAACAAGTTACATGTGCTGTGTGTACATATTAACCTAATAATGCATTATTTGTACACTGATTAATTCTTCCAACATCTATGCATCATCAGATTTCCAAGCAGTGTATTGTTTGTACATCTCTAGTTTCTTCATTTTTCCAGAGTACTGCACTATACATTTTGTACAAAAGTTTATAAGAGAACATTTTGAAGTAGTCAAATCATACATATATGAGATGATTTTTCCTCCATGTTATAGAAATGTGTGTTTTTAAAAATGTGTCCTACACTATCTGTTATGAGAAACAGAACTTCCTTATTTTTATGAGAACTGATTAGCATCTACTAGAAAACTACAGGGCATTTGCCTTCCCCTATAAACTTGTGAATTTTTATCTTGTAATTGTAGGTATTCTTGAGCATGCAGATTTATTAGTGTATTGATACCAATGGAATGGGTGGTAGGATTTTAAACTTAGTTGGGAATCATGAATTACATTATTTATTGAAATAACCCACTGATCTTTAGATCTCCCTCAACAAACAAGTGAATTTTATATACTGGTTACTCTTAATCATGATTTTAAAAAAAAAAAAACTTACTGTGTAAA
>NW_022196905.1:215661452-215666159 GCF_008632895.1 Mastomys coucha
AAAAAAAAAAAAAAAAAAAAAAAAAAACCAAACCAAAACAAAACAAAACAAAAAATCAGTAAGCTGAAGTGTTCAGAGCTTCCACCAGAACTTCTGTTCCAGAAACAGTATTTTTTTTCATCCCTTGCCTTCTGCACCACCAAGGAAGCCCACTCCACTCACCCACCCCCAGCCCCCATGTGTTTCCTGCTCTGACCACCACTCTCTGGCCCCCTTGTGGTGGAACAGGATCACTGCACCGGACCTGAGCAGTGGCTGGGCTAGGTTTTCTGAGACAGACCTGTACTTTCACAAGGTGCTCTGTGGTGTCTGGAGTAAGAAAAGGAGCCATTTCCAGCCCCCTGCAGAGGTCTGGCATGTTTCTCTACATGAGGTTGCTCGTTTCTTTCTTGTCCTTGATTATTTCATGAATTATTTATTTGAAGTTTAGGTTCTCTTCTCTTATAGTTTCTAAAGGTAGACTCTTAGATCTTTAATTTTATACTTTCCTAATATAAGCATATAAACCTAAAAATACTGTCACTAAGTGCTGCTTTAGTTGGGTTCCACAAGTTTATGTTATGTATCCATTATTGCTGAATTTAGAATAGTTTTTTACAGTATGATTTCTTCTTTGACACATCAATTACTTATAAATGCATTGCCTTATTTTCAATGACATGGGCCTCTTACTCTTTGTGTGTGTTTCATTTATAAATGGCTTTATATTATCTGCATAACTTCAGCCTTTTCACAATTCTGCCTCAGATTTTCCTACATGTGCTTGAAACAAAATATGTATATTGTGCAGTTGGGTGACCAAAATGGGAATAGGTGAAGTGTGTAATAATAGTGTTCAAATCCTATGTACCCCCCTGGCTATCTAGATGGTAGCTGCCCCCCTGGCTATCTAGATGGTAGCTGGCCCCCTGGCTATCTAGATGGTAGCTGCCCCCTGGCTATCTAGATGGTAACTGGTTACTGACACTTTTTTATATTTCCAATTATGTGGATATTTTCTTGCTTTCAGCTTTTATTTGAATATATATTCAAATAAAAGCTGAAAGCAAAAGATATATATATTATATATTATATATTATATATGGTCTATGTATTTGGGGTTGTTATAATTCCAGTTTGATCAGTATGAATCATAGTCTGTTTCTCTAGCAATACTCTTTAAAGTTTTAAAGTCTCCCTTGTCTGATATTAATGTAGTCACATCAGCTGTCTTACTGTTTGTATTGTATTTTATTTTTTTATTTTTCCACATTTAATTTGTAATCTCCCCATGTTTTTATGTTTAAAATACACCTTAGCACATACTGCAACCTGCTTTTAAAACTAGTTTACCACTATTGACTTTAGACCATTTACATTTAATGGAATTTATGCTTGGTTTATATCTTTGACTTTTTTTCCTTCTCATGTAAATTGTTAATTGTTTACCTATTTTTCCTTTTGTCATTCTTTGAATTGATTGTTTTAGTACTCTCTTTTATACCTCTACTGTCACTTAAACTAGATTTGTTATTGTAGTGTTGTACAGTATATTATATGAATTTGCATCAGATTTTTGGTTATGTAAAACACAGATTTCAACTCTTCAACTGAGAGTTTTTAAAAGATGGACAGTGAATATACATTTCTAATGGCTTCTTAGGTGATGTTTATAAAATAGACAACATAGTTTAAGAACCATTGCTAAAGATTATATAAAAGATATATATTTCTATTACCATAGATTACAGAGAATTCATCTACACCATTTCAATATAACATTCAAAACTTACAGCAGTGGAACTTTTTATATCCCTTCCCATCCTTAGTGCTATATTGACAGGTGTTTTTGTATATGTGTACTTTGAAGGTCTCATAATGTGTTTTTATTTTCTAAAAATTTTCCAATGCACTTACTATTTTCAATTCTTACTTTTTCTGTATGCCTAAATTTGCAAGAGACATTAGTTTTCTTAAACATGAAGAACTTTGTTTTTTATTTCTTACAATGCAATTCTGCCAGTGACAAATTGCCTTAGCACTTGTTTATCCAAAGGGGAAAATCTTCATTTCTCCTTGATTTGGAGAACTAATTTTAAAATTCAAGATTGATAGTCTTTAAAAATACACAACAGTGTCTTTATGGCCTCAATTGTTTTTAATCCATATTTTTATTAATTTTTGAGAGTTTCATACTTTGTAGTTTGATTATATTGACCCCTCTTCCCACTCCTTCCAGGTCTACCCTCCTCCCGAATCATACAATTCAACTCTATGTTCTCATCAGGTTTTAACCTGGTTCATACTGGCACCTACCCTGTGGTATGTGGCCATCAGTGCTCTGTGTTCAACTTCCCAGAGGCCACACCTAAAGGAAACTAGCCCTCTCTTTGCCTCAACACTCAGTTACCAGGAGCTCCGGTCCCAGTAGTTTTGATCAAAAGCAGTTAGTACTCAGCCTTGCTCCTCTTGTGCAACAGTTTCCCTATCACATCCAGGTGTTTTTACAAATTTTATCTTTATATTTGTGTTTCAGACATTTGGCTGTGTCCTGCTGCAGTTACTTTGTTTGTATTTATCTTTTGGCATTAGAAAATTAAATTTGAACATCTTCACATATATTTCTCTGCTCTATCCTTTCTCTTGTTCTGGAACTGTAGTTACACATGCTAAATAATTTGTGCTATCCCACATATTACCTCATTTATTTTTAAATTATTTTTGTCTTGTGTTTCAGTTTGAACAACTTCTGGTTGTATTTACCTTCTTTCACTGTTGCATTCTTGCTAACATCTAGTATCTTGATAATTCTAAACAATAACTCTTAAATGCTACACATTTCAGTTTCTAAATTTTCATCTGTTTCTGCTCCTTTATCTGTCTGCATTGCTTACTGGTTCTACATCACTAGCTCTCATTTCTTTTTTTAACTCATGATAAACCATATAGAATTTTATTTTAATTTTATTTTACAATAATTCTTTGATATACATAGAATTTTACTACTTATTTAAGACAAAAGCAAAATCTGGGTTGCTTTATTTAATAAAATATTAAGCCTTGGCTGAAGCTTTGATAGTCCCATTTTTCACAGCTGATTTCTTAGTTTAGACATGACTAATGTTGTTAGCTCTCATTTCTTTACTCCGTACAATCTTTTTAACATACAGTACCTTCCAGGTGCCTCTAACCCTAGCCCCTGGGTTATTTATAAAGCACTTTCTACTCATTTATTTTTTCTATCGACTTTGGCTCATATTTTTCTATTTGTGTTTATTTCCAATGTTATTGCAACCTGGCTATTCTGAAGATTCTGGGTTTTGCTACATTTCTCTGAGAAATGAATTCTAATCTACTAGTGAATTAAATCAATGGCAGATCGCCTTGAACTTTGAGAGACTTTTTTTTTTTTAATTTGCTTTTTGCTTTTGGGAAATCTATTTTGCCCTAATTGTGGGGTACAGTATTCCCTCGTAAGGCATGAACCTTTGGGATTTCAAAGGAAAGTCAGAAATTTTTGCATCTCCTTGCCTATGTGGGATTCAAGCTCTGTTCCCCTCAGGTGGGCAACCTCTGAGACACCTGCTCATCAGGTCAGCCTTCTACCACACTGCCCTGTGTACTTTGATGTCTTATGTGCACTTCTGGAACCTCCTCCCCACCTCTCCGACCCCTGCCTTTCCAGTTCTTTCTTCTTTCATCTCCACCTTTTACAACAGTCCCAAAGCCTGGTTTTGTTGTTTTTTTGGTTTTGTTTTGTTTTTTGCTTTGTTTGTCTCTAGACATCTTATACTACATGAGTTACAAGGCCGGGGGGAGGAAGGGAGAGGCTGCTCAACCACAAAACCTTGCTTAGAGGGTTCTCTTTTCAGTAGTCAATTTCCCTCCAATCAATGTCTTGCTGCATTTGGTCACTCCTAAGCACCTTTAAATTTTTCACCTACCCCATTCTTGAAAAGTTCATAAGCATCTTCAGGAGAATTTTTTTTTTGAGACAGAGCTCCTCTGTGTAGCCCTGGCTGTCCTGGAACTCACTCTGTAGACCAGGCTGGCCTCAAACTCAGAAATCCACCTGCCTCTGCCTCCCAAGTGCTGGGATTAAAAGAATGCACCACCACTGCCCGGCGAGAATTATCTTCTGAAAGCTGGCATGTCATTGCTTAAATGTAGAACTACCCTCACAATTGATATATAACTCAGTGAGAAATCATGTGTATTTTCTCTTAGCCACTTGGCTTTCATTTTAACCCAAACTTATCCCTACGTCTCTACATGCTGACCAGTGTACAGCTACTAGTTTCCATATAGGCATCTCCGAACTTTGATGGGAACCTGTAACAATGGCCTCCACTTTCACTCTCTTAACCTATCACATAACCTTAAGATTAATCTTTCTGAAGTATAGCTCTAGACCTGACGTTCTATAAGCAGAAATCTGCAGTGGCACCCAGGACCTACTGAATGACTGCTGAGTCCCTTAGCTGTCATTCCTGGCTACTGCTCCCTGGTCAGGATTCTGTTTGTCTACCTATGTTAGTATTTCTGTAGAAAACTATTTATCCCACATAATCTAAGAGGTGACTTCTTCTGGCCTTGCTATCTTAACACAGGAAGAGCACAGGCTTTAAAAAGGAAATGGACAGTATTTTTAGACATCCAGCTCTCCTCTCTCTGTCTCTGTCTCTGTCTCTGTCTCTGTCTCTGTCTCTCTCTCTCTCTCTCTCTCTC
>NW_022196905.1:215666216-215673865 GCF_008632895.1 Mastomys coucha
TCTCTCTCTCTCTCTCTCTCTCTCTCTCTCTCTCTCTCTCTCTCTCTGTCTCTCTCTGTCTCTCTCCCCCTCAATGCATTTGTGTAAGTACAGCTCAGATTTCTAATGTAGGAGCTCAAAAGACAGCTCAGTGGTTAAGAGCACTGGCTGATTCTTCAAATGGCCAAGGTTCGATTCCTAACACCCACACGATGGTTCACAAACAATTATAATTTCAGTTACAGAGGATCCAGTACCCTCTTCTGGCCTCCCCTGGTACCATGTATACAGGTGGTGCACAGACAGACATGCAGGCAAAACTCATACACATTTTTTAAAATAGTAATTAGATTTTATAAATCTGAACAACTAAAAAGTACATAAAAGAGTTGTCTGGAATCTATTAGAAGATCTCTACAGTCTGTGATTCTCCTGTGCTGTCTGTGGCAGGCGAAACAGCCTGGGAAGGAAAACACTGCACTTGTTATAGGATCTTGTATCTTTAAAGGATGCTGATCATATATTCATCCTGGTCTTTGAAAACCACTCATTCTAAAAACAACAGAGAAAATCTTCCATGTGCATGAGAAAGAGAGACATTCCTTGCTCACTCTTATATGCCAATGAGGCTATTTTATACTTATTATCAGCCTATAGAAATGAAAAAAAAATTGACACTCCATGAGACCAATGCCTTATGCAAGTCTTGTGGCCTTTGCACAATAGGTGTCTCCCCCACCCCCCATACGTCCTTGGTAAATTGAAATAAATTAAAATTACGTTTTGTTATTTCTTTAAAGCTTAAAGTTGATTTAATTCGTTGTGAGTTACAGATGAAGCCTGCAGCTGGGCATTCATTCTTATCTGATGTAAAGGGCACATGATGCCAGTTACCAATGAAGTTCTTCCCAGTAAAATGAATGTGCCTTACTCAAAAATGCTCCATTGTTTATTATTTCCAAAGAGCACTTTCCACATGCTGTTAGACCACCAGCGAATTATAGCTGGCTGCTCTTTAGAAAGTCCTCTGGCCTTGAGGAAGACCAATACCACCAGGCTTTCTGAACCGTGTTTCCAATTCTGTACCTCGTCACATTAGCAGCTCCAGCTTGGAAAACAGCAGCAGAAGTGACTCCTGGCCTGCATGGTAGGCTTGTCCTAAGGCTTCTATAGATAGTGCAAGAGTAGAGGTTTAGGCTTTTTTTTTTTAAAAGAAGAATCCTCTCTAGTATATTAACCGCTTGTTATTGCCTAACGTCTAAACTTTGTACACTAAGTATGTTCATTAAAAACCTCCAGTCTAAAAATAAAATAACTCTTAGGTTATTATGATGGTAGGATTTAATTTCTTGTTTTGTAGGATTTTCCTATCCTATTACTATTATTTTATTATTGTTATTAAGATTTACCTGATTGTTATAGAGGTGGCACTCCAAGTTAAATTGTTTTATGTGAATTATATTAAGGGATATATGTTATTTTGCTGGATATTTATTATACTTAGAAACTATATTTACTTAGAAATATACATTTATATATGTACATATATATTATAATTAGAAATTATCAACCAAGGGGATATGATAGCGGTGTGCTGAGGGAAGAACTCTAACCTAACCAGTTCACTGTTACGGGGTTCCGTGAGACCATCTGCTATCCAATTGTGTTTAGGAGTCACCCTCAGACCCCCTCTCTGCAGTCTGTGCTCACGTACCATGTGATCTCACCCTGTCTTACAAGAGCAGCCTGAGCTGATAACCCATTCCTCACACCATGCCTGGCTCACTAACTGCCAGAACCCTTTGTTGAAGGCATCGAACTTGCCATGACAAATGCTAGAGTCATTCCCCACAAGCCACAAGCCTGTACCATCCTCCTGTTGTGATTATAGGCAGTTCATTGTTCTGTTGCTTAGCCTCGGATCTTCAACTAACCAAAGCTCTTAGCAGATCTATCTTTAGAGTTCCTCTAGGATCTGACCTTTCACCTCGTCACACTGACCCAAGCCCCATTCATACTTCCCTTGAACGCAGTACTGCAATCTAGCAGCACAGGTCCCTTGCTTTTGTCCTTAATCCACTGAAGTCAATTTTCTATCCAGCAACTAGAGTGGTCCTGCTTTAAGTTCTCAAGCGCAGGGCCTTCTCCTATCACCCAAAATATTGTCCAAAGCCTTACTGTGGCCTCTAAAGTCCCCCAAACAGGCTTGTGTTAGCCCTGGACCGTCATTTTTCTTTTGATGTCCCTTGTTCCCTCCCTCTGTGCCCATGTTCCTCCTGAAACCCGCCCAGTACTGATACCCATTTTGTAATTGTTTACTTTTTCCTCTGCCAGGGTGGCCCCACAGGTATACTGAAGAATCTTTACATTTTTATTTAAAAATCACCTTTGCTGCAAGAGTTCCCTGGTAGGGTCCATCCATGGGAGAAACCTGTTCTTTCTATTTTCTTCCCAGCACAACTGTCTCAATGCCATCCATTACATCAGACAGCCTTGTCTGTTGTCTCTTCTCCCCCTGGTCGAGTGGAAGTTAGCACAAGTAGAAAATTTTGTCAGCCTGGCACCTTATACCACTCCCATTGCTTCAAGAAGTATCCAGTAGCTCCTGGATATTTTAAAAAAAGAAAGAAAAAAAAAATTAACCAGTGAGCAGAGCTAGGCTGCAATTCCGAATTCTGCCAGTAGGTGTCACTCCATAAGACTTACTGTGCCCACTTTTGATTTGTGTTTAGTTCCAGGTAGGCTGAAGAACTAAAGACCAACATAGCCTACTGTAAATTTGAAAGTCCTTGTGGAAAAAGTATGTGTCATTGGTGAGCTGGCTTTGCAACTTCAAGCTGCAATCTGGCCTTTGCCTGGATAGGTGCAGTTATGATGTTTGAAGAAATGCACACCACATGCAGCTATTAACAAAATCAAACAGTGGAAGAATGCGGCTCCTCTCCCTTTAAAGGAATATGTTTGACATACAGTGTCGTCATAAGTAAGCCAGAGTCTAACTGATCTTAAGTTGCCAACCTCTTGCCCATGTTATGCATGAACTCGGTTTGCTTCTACCGTGTAGGAGAAGAAATATCAAAGGAGGAGAGGGGAAAGAATCCTATTCTGATTACATTTGTCAGTACTTTATTCTAGTCTGGTAGTTATTGTTTTAATAATTTTTTTATTATTATTAAATCAGGGCAACACAACTATCTGTGTGCTGGAAGAAATGACTGCATTATTGATAAGATTCGGCGAAAGAACTGTCCTGCCTGCAGGCTCCAGAAATGCCTCCAAGCCGGCATGAACTTAGGAGGTAAGTGTTGTGTGCTTAGCTGATATACATTGCAACATCAGTGAAGTCGTGTACCACCAAAAGGAAGGTCGGGCTAACCAGGAGCAAATTCCTAAAGATCCGTAAAAACAAAGCTTCAATTTCGTGGTGACATGTTTTCCTAGGGGAATATTTCCTAGCTAGAATTAAAAAGGGATAGCTGTAGTTTCCTATGTTTCAAGAATTGGATCTTTAGCCAAAACCTAAACAAAAAATGATTATAGCTGGTGATTATCATCTCTGTCCTTAAGAGGTGATAGTATGTGACATAAAGGAATAGATTCTGAATCCCAAGAGTAACTCATGAGGGAAAAATACAGTAAAATGATAGACACTCACCAAAGGAGAACCAGTGAAAGAGTCCAGTGCTCATGGATGGCAAGCACAGGCTTCCGGGAGGTATAGGGTGACTCCAGTTATTATCAGTGGCAGGGCCGTAAGACAAGCCTCTACGGGTGGTTTGAAGTCCCTGCACCCCTGGGAAAAAAAAAAAAACAGCAGGAAGACTCTGAAAAGGACAAATAATGTAGAGAACCTGCCCTACTAGATAGTAAGATATACCACACAAATACCATCAGGCAAGAGGCATACTGTGTGCTCTCAGATGGGACGACAGGGAGCGAGAAGCAGATACCACACACCATGTGATGAAGTTTGCATTTCACCTCAGCTGTGCAAGGATTGATTTTTTTTTAATTTTTATTTATTTAAAAAGGTGTTTTGTCAAGTATATAACCAACTAGAACAAGAGTATTGAATCTAAACTACTACAGACACTAACATAAATTCTCTAGAGATTTTCCAAGTATGGAATAAAACCAGAGGGTACACCATGAAAACTCGGAGGAGATCGGCACCATTTACAAATCAGATACAGCTCTAACGGCAGAGACCAAGACACTGCCGGGCAAGGGTCGGCCCTCCTCGCAGAGAAGCAATCTGCTCACTTGTCGAAGAGGAGAAGGGTGGCAACACGTTCACCAGTGAAGCAGGAGGTGCTCAGTCATAATAGTCATGAAAAAGTTCTAAATCTGATAAAAATAAGAGGGACTTAAAATGGGATTAACTTTGATGTGAATGGAAAAATGCAAAGCAAACTCAGTGACAATCTCACAGGTCTTGTGGGGGTCAGAAACTGGCATGGGATGTTTTTATTTATATGAAAGATTTTGCATAACAATGTTTATTATTAAACTTAAAAGTAAATAAAAATAATTGTAAAGATTAAACATAACAGAAAATGATGGGTGATTAAAATATAATGTTAAATATGCATTCATTTTGAATGGATTAAATTGCAGAACACTCTTCCAATATTAATGAAAACCCAATCACTTTTATGTATGCTAATACAGGCTTATCTCCAGTGTTGTTCAGCAAAAAAAAATTAAGGTTGTAAAATGGGGTACTTCCATACTATAGACTGTATGTCTGTTCTAGAAAATCAACAGGCTCTGCTGGAAGGAGGTCCAATTGCTATTACATATCCTGTGCACCTTTGAATTTATGTCACATCAGAACCTGTACTGTGTGCTCATTCCATATAGAAAAGATACAAACTATTAGGAAAATGTAATGGAGTAGACTTCATTCTCCGTTTGCCATAGTGAATGAATATTGGCTGGCTAGTTGGGAGTAAACATGGCTACCTGTGGAACAGAGAAACTCTTAGGAGTCAAGAGGAGAAAGATGTTGGCCAGGGAGGATGGTGAAAAGAATGTCCTCTATGATGAGAGGAATGACAGAAGCCTCTGCTATGCCCCTCCTAGTCTCATAGCTGCAGGCAAAAAGTCACTCTAAATTGTGCCCAGTATCCTTAGCTTTTGTGTGTGCTGACAGCATACAATGGGCTGGGTTGCAGCAAGGACGAAGTGAGTAAATTTACAGTGAAAAGGAAGTCACTCCAGATCTTTACAATACTGTAACAAATTACTGAGACAATGAGTTTCTAAAGATGAAATGTTTGTTTGGGTTCACTGTTGTACAGTTTTCAGGCTCTGACTATACTCTGGAGGAGAGGTGAGGCAGTAGGTCCCGGCAGTGGCTCAACATAAAACCATGAAAGAGGAAGGAGCTGGAGTCCCAGATTCGGAAGACTTCAGAAGACTCCAACCCACCTGTTGCAGCATTTTCTCTGTCCAATCACATTAGGGCAGTGACAGGCCTATGATTGGACAGGAATAGAGAGGCAGAGCTAGAAGTTTAGGAGTTAGAGAGGATGGAGGTCAGAGAGAGAGGAAGCAAGAGAAGTCAACATGGAAGCAGAGGAACAGGAAGGTGATCCAGACCCCTCATGGTTTTAAACAGCCACAGGTAACTAAGGTCTTCACAGGTTAGAATAATTGGGTTAAAGCATTATCTTTATCATTTGGCTCTGAAAATATTGTATTGGCATCTTGTAAATTGTGATCTTATTGATATATAAACCTGATTGGATAGTTAAGCCTTAAGAGTCATGTTTCTACCAGGTAACTAGGCACTAGATGACTCATTGTGGAGTGTGTGGGGCATTGCATGTAAGCGAGATGAACTCGCTATCCGGGAGAGAATAGCAGGACCCCACCGGGACATAGTGATGTGGCTGGCCAGTGCCCACACTAGAGCAGTGGTCCGGCCGGGCAGGAGAGATTGAGGGGTGATCTTTTTTAATATTTCCTGCAACACCCACCTCCTAAAGATCCCACCAGATCCCAGGACACCGTAGCTGAGACCAAACCTCCAGCTCAGAGCTTCTCATTCAGGGTCACTGAGACCCAGTGGCTTAGCAGCAGGAATAGAAGCCCCTAAGGAACACGGTTGAAATGTCTAGTATTACTTTTAAGTTCCACCAAAGGATGATTTGTTTATATATATATATTGTTAATATACATGATATCATTTTTTTGTGTATTGTTAATTCCTTTAGCCTCAGTGACACACTGGTATCCCATAGGCCCAGACTGACTAAATGACTGACGGCTGTTTCCAAGACTTCTATGTCCTACTCATTATAAGGATGAATAGAACTCCCCACCACACACCCATAAATTAAGTAATTTAAGTCACACGGGGAGGGTCATATGGATGTCTTTATAGGGAGAGTAAATAGAGAGGAGATAAATGGGCCAGGAGGCCAGGTAGATGCCTGGGACAGCTTACCTGCATGCTGGATATATGTTAGACTTTAATTTCTTCTGAGCTGTGAGTTTGTTCTTCATTGGTGGATGAATTATCAGGGAAACAACAGAAAGTGGGTGTGTTTAGTTTTGATGGGTCTTTGCTCTCAGTGGATGGGGAAGTTTCAGAGAAAGCCTCTCTGCATTCGGTGGTATAAAGGAGAACAAGAAACAGTGTTGGGAGATGGTCTAAGACACCTTGGTGTTCAGTCAATTGGCCTCAACACATCCAGATGCCACAGTTGGGGCTTCACTTTGTGAGCTATAAAAGCACTCTACAAAGCCTGATCTCTCTGCCCTCCCAGCTAAACCTCGTGGCATCACTACTAACGAGTGCATTTTAGAAGCTAGTCAGCAGAGCACTGACAGACTGCAGAGCTGGCGCATACCCCGGGGAGTTAATTTTCTATCCAGCCACTTTGCTGAAGTTGTTTGTCAGGTTTAGGAGTTCTCTAGTGGAATTTTTGGGGTCACTTAAGTATACTATCATATCATCTACAAATAGTGATATTTTGACTTCCTCCTTTCCAATTTGTATCCCTTTGATCTCCTTTTGTTGTCTAATTGCTCTGGCTAGGACTTTGAGTACTATATTGAATAGGTAGGGAGAGAGTAGGCAGTCTTGTCTAGTCCCTGATTTTAGTGGAATTGCTTCAAGTTTCTTTCCATTTAGTTTGATGTTGGCTACTGATTTGCTGTATATTGCTTTTACTATGTTTAGGTATGGGCCTTGAATTCCTGATCTTTCCAAGACTTTTAACATGAAAGGGTGTTGGATTTTGTCAAATGCTTTCTCAGCATCTAATGAAATGATCGTATGGTTTTATTTTTTGAGTTTGTTTATATGGTGGATTATACTGATGGATTTCACTATATTGAACCATCTCTGCATCCCTGGGATGAAACCTGGGATGATCATGATAAATGATCATTTTGATGTGTTCTTGGATTCAGTTTGTGAGAATTTTATTGAGTATTTTTGCATCGATATTCATGAGGGAAATTGGTTTGAACTCTTTCTTTGTTGGGTCTTTGTGTGGTTCAGGTATCAGAGTAATTGTGGCTTCATGGAAAGAATTATGTAGAGTACCCTCTGTTTCTATTTTGTAGGATAGTTTGAGGAGTATTGGTATTAGGTCTTCTTTGAAAGACTGATAGAACTCTGCACTAAACCCATCTGGTCCGGGACTTTTTTTTTT
>NW_022196905.1:215673875-215724775 GCF_008632895.1 Mastomys coucha
ATGACTGTGTCTATTTCTTTAGGGGATATGGGACTATTTAGATAGTTTATCTGATCCTGATTTAACTTTGGTATCTGACTAGAAAATTGTCCATTTGTCCAGATTTTCCAGTTTTGTCGAGTATAGGCTTTTGTAGTAGGATCTGATTTTTTTTTTATTTCCTCTGTTTCTGTTGTTATGTCTTCCTTTTCATTTCTGATTTTGTTAATTAGGATACTGTCTCTGTGCCCTCTAGTTATTCTGGCTAAGGGTTTATCTATTTTGTTGATTTTCTCAAAGAACCAGCTCCTGGTTTGGCTAATTCTTTCTATAGTTCTTTTTGTTTCCACTTGGTTGATTTCAGCCCTGAGTTAGATTATTTTCTGCCTTTGACTTCTCTTGGGTGAATTTGCTTCTTTTTGTTCTAGAGCTTTCAGATGTGTTGTCAATCTGCTAGTATATACTCTCTCCAGTTTCTCTTTGGAGGCATTCAGAGCTGAGTTTTCCTCTTAGGACTGCTTTCATTGTGTCCTATAAGTTTGGGTATGTTGTGCCTTCATTTTCAGTAAACTCTAAAAGTCTTTAATTTCTTTATTTCTTCCTTGACCAAGTTATCATTGAGTAGAGTGTTGGTTCAGCTTCCACATGTATGTGGACTTTCTATTGTTTATGTTGTTATTGAAGGCCAGCCTTAGTCCACGGTGATCTGATAGGATGCAAGGAATTATTTCAGTGTTCTTGTATCTGTTGAGGCCTGATTTGTGACCAATTAAATGGTCAATTTTGGAGAAGGTACCATGAGGTGCTGAGAAGAAGGTATATTCTTTTGTTTTAGCATAAAATGTTCAATAATATATATATATATATATATATATATATATATATATATATATATATACCAGATGGGTTTAGTGTAGAGTTCTATCAGTCTTTCAAAGAAGACCTAATACCAATACTCCTCAAACTATCCCACAAAATAGAAACAGAGGGTACTCTATCTAATTCGTTCCATGAAGCTACAATTACTCTGATACCTGAACCACACAAAGACCCAACAAAGAAAGAGAAGTTCAAACCAATTTCCCTTATGAATATCGATGCAAAAGTACTCAATAAAATTCTCACAAACTGAATCCAAGAACATATCAAAATGATCATTTATCATGATCAAGTAGGTTTCATCCCAGGGATGCAGAGATGGTTCAATATAGTGAAATCCATCAATGTAATCCACCATATAAACAAACTCAAAAAATAAAACCATATGATCATTTCATTAAACATAGTAAAAGCAATATACAGCAAGTCAGTAGCCAACATATATATATAATATATATGTGTGTGTATATATATATATATATATATATATATATATATATATATATGTTAAATTCATTTGGTTCATAACTTCTCTTAGTTTCACTGGGTCTCTGTTTAGTTTCTGTTTCCATGATCTGTCCATTGCTGAGAGTGGGGTGTTAAAGTCTCCCACTATTATTGTGAGGGATGCGATGTGTGCCTTGAGCTTTAGTAAAGTTTCTTTTATGAATGTGGGCGCCCTTGTATTAGGAGCATAGATGTTCATAATAGAGAGTTCTTCTTGGTAGATTTTTCCTTTGATGAGTTTGAAGTGTCCTTCCTTATCTTTTTTGATAACTTTAGGTTGAAAGTTGATTTTATTCGATA
The DNA here is from genome assembly GCF_008632895.1 of Mastomys coucha. Lineage (NCBI taxonomy): Eukaryota > Metazoa > Chordata > Mammalia > Rodentia > Muridae > Mastomys > Mastomys coucha. The sequence goes on from NW_022196905.1 coordinate 215,675,541, forward strand.
TTAGAATGGCAACTGCAGCTTGTTTCTTGGGACTATTTGCTTGGAGAATTGTTTTCCAGCCTTTTACTCTGAGGTAGTGTCTGTCTTTGTCACTGAGGTGGGTTTCCTGTATGCAGCAAAATGTTGGGTCCTAGTTATGTATCCAGTCTATTAGTCTATGTTTTTTTATTGGGGAATTGAGGACACAGAGTTTCATAAAGGCTGAACTAGCAGAGCTAATAAAACAGACTCCAGCAGAAAAAAGGTCTGCTGATGGCAATGATGGACATTTGGAAAAGTCCCTGGAAATAGTATTTTATGTCAATGTATTTATGTTTTCCTTGCCACTCTAATGAACTCCTACAAAGAGACATGTTAGAAGACATGCTAGACAGTATTGTGCATCAGTAAATGATGGCTTTATGGGTCTGGTAAAGTTCTCACCTAAATGCTGCAAACATGCATTGATTGCTCATTTTCAGGAATGAAGATGGGCTTCAAATCCTCAGAAAAGGAAGATGGAAAGAGTGACCTTAGCAGGCCAGCCTGGAGAGGGAGACAAGGTGATGGGAGATGCAGCAGAGGGCCCTCAAGATGGCCCAGAGGTGAAGGCCTAAGTTTAATTTCATCCCTAGGGCCTACATGAAAGCACTGCCTCCACAAAGCTGTCCTCTGGCCCTCACACACATGCACGCCCTCCAAGCCAACAAACAAACAAACAAACAAACAAACAAACAGCTTGTAATTCTAAAATGTAAGTTTGAAAACAATCCCCAGAAGCTATGGGAGAGAAAGGCCCTGATTCAGTCTGAAGTCTACCAGGTGATAAGGGTCCAGCATGGTGATGCTGCCTCATGTTTCTTCATTGCCTGTCTGCCCTGACCCTAACTCCTGGACATATGGAATCATCTGTACATACTTCAGAGGCAAGAAAGCCACAGGTGTAGAGGTGACCCCATCTTTACCCTTGCCCTGCCTTAGTCATAGTAGGGTACAAAGGAATAGCTGCTTGTGGAGTCCACGAGCCCCTAAATAGGTCTTCTCTGTGCTGTTTGTTCCCCAGGAAGTGACCCCTTGACCCACTTTTCCATCCTCCCTCAGCAGAGATGGTTGAGTCACCTCATGAAGCTTTTTCAAATGTTACGGTTCACAGAACGGTTCACTTACAGCTAGTTTATAAGCAAAGTGGGGGGAAATCCTTCTCTGGCTAAGATATTTGCCTAAAATATACTAGAGCTGAAAACAAGATCCAAAACAAAAGGAAGCCTGTGCTTGACTGACTGACTCAAAGATTCACTTTGCATTTTTTCTCCAATTATTTGATTTATTTTTCTTTTAATGAAATCCGAAGATTTTCTGTGGATTCAGATTTAAAAATGAATGGGTTTCCCAGACTGAGCACATTGTTGGTTTGTTTTTATCCCTAAAACACACACCCTGTCCCCACCCTGCCCTCTGTGGGGCTCTGAGTCATCTCTGAGAATGGCCCTAATCCTGTCACCAGCCCTCTGGACCTTCTGCACAGACAGTACCTTCTCCACTGTCAGCGGCTGTTTCTGCTAAGGTGATATGGGTGGCTTGAGGGATAGAGCCATCTCTGTTAGTCCTAACAAGGGCCCTTCACTTATACCAGACACATAAGCAAGCTAAGGGTAAGGTCTCTGGATTCCTATGTTTATTCACTTCTATCGTCGTAATAACGTTTACTGGCTTAAATAAAATTATACAAAAAATTATTTTTTTTTTATAAATGTACAGATGAGAAGCCTAAAATGGCTCTTACTGAGCTTGTCTGTGCATCAGCAGCTGGGTTCCTCTGAAGAGCCTGGAGAAGAGCATCTGCTTGCTTGCCTTCCCCAATTCCTACCCTTTTTGGCCTGTGATGGGTTCAGTTGCCGTGTGTGCTTCCTGAGTTCTAGGACTCAGGAGGAAGTGTCTTTTGGGTGCCATATTAGTTCCTTCTGTATTGCTGCAACTCAAAGGCTTGGCGGATAAGAAGGAAGGATATATTTGTTCATGCTTACAAGGAGTTTCAGCCCATTATGGTAGGGAAAGCATAACACAGAGCTCTCAGTTCAGGGCAACATTGCATGAGCCAGAGCTGCTCAGAACACTGCAGTCCAGGACTCAGAGAGACTGCAGCAGGAACCAGAAGCCTGGCGCAGTCTTCAAAGACAGTAGTGATCTTCCGCTAGCCAGGTCCTACCTGCTAAAGGCTCTCAGAGCCTCCCAAGACAGTGCCACCCACTGGAGAACAAGCATTTCAGACATAAACCTGTGAGGGACACTTGACATTCAAACCGTAACAGAGATGATTATTCTGCTCAGCACAGTTTTCATAGCTTGTTTCCCACTAAAACATGTGCACATGCTGTCTTTGGGGTGCTTTCCCAATTTCGATCGTCCACATCTGTGCTCTCTTCTCTTTAGCTCTAAAGCACTTTGGTGCAGTATATGCTTAATAAATGCTACTGTGTGAGTGAACAGAAATAGGGTTAAACCAATTAGTTAAATTATTAAATAATTATTTAACTAATAATAATATAACTAACATAACTGATACAAATATATAATATATCATATAAATAATTCCTATAAATAATGATATAATAATAACTATTAATAATATAAAATAATCCAATAAAAGATTCCAAAGGCATTCCTTTATCAATGTTTTGTGATGATAACATTTTCTACCCCTCTACAGCAGCAGTTTTGAACCTGTAGGTTGTGACTCATTTGGGGGTTCAACAACCCTTTCATAGATCACCTAAGACCATTGGAAAACACAAATATTTACATTATGATTCATAACAGTAGCAAAATTACAGCTATAAGTAGCGATGAGGATAATTTTTTGGTTGGGGTCACCGTAGTGTCACTGCAGTGGGAGCAACTGTGCTATTAAAGGCCACAGCATTAGGAAGGCTGAGCACCACTGCTCTAGAGGAAATCACTCTTTCCAAAAAACTGTGTCTGGGCCTACTAGTCATGTTAGAATAATCTGGAAATTTCTTCAGTGGTAATACACCTCAGAAGTGAATTCATATTCTTCTTCCTAAAGGAGGAGTTTCGGGTGATGTTGGTCCTTACCTGGTTGCTTATTTGCTATAGTTTCTGTCATCCACATGGAGGAACAGCATTTAAGACTGTTGGTGCTGCCAGCCTGGTCTGACAGGTTTTGGTTAAACATTAAGTTCGAGGTAAAAAGTTATGGTTAATAACTTAAAATGAAAGCAGATAAGTTATACACATCCTCCAAAAAAAAGTAAATGTGAAAAATAAAGACGAGAGAAGGCTCAGCAGAGTGGCGGTAATGCCAGCACAGGTCGGGGCTGGTAGGTGATCCTAGGCCAAGGCCAGCCTGCTCTGTGTAGTAATGGCAAGCCAGCCAGGGCTACATCATGAGCATCTGCCTCAAAGACAAAGACAGCAAAGGTTTAAAAAAAGCAAGCTATAGGAGTGAAGCAAAAACAAAGATGAGCATGAGTAGCTGGGTGGGGAAGATGACTCCCTAAGTCCAGACTGCCACCGAGGGTCCAATGGGGAAGAGCAGAGTTCAGCTGGGGAAAAAAAATCACCTGTATTTGCAGGAATTTCAAACCTAACAGATGTTCTTAGCCTGTGACTCAGTGGCCAGCCAAGAGTGGAGTGGTAATGGGCACACACATCTGCCCAGGCTTGAGGACCACTTAGAAATGTACACCAAAACCTGTGGGTGGGGATCGTGCAAGACAAGAGACTGAGCAGGATAACGTGACCTTGCCATATCTTCATGAGGGGGCCATTTGTAATCATACACTGAGCCTGGCTGGAGAGAGGATAAGAAGTGCTCCTTTGGAAGATGAGAAATAGTCTATAAATCCATGGGTGTGGACCTGTTATCCCCTCTACTGGCAACAGGAAGCTGGTCCTGGGGAGCACAGCTACCACATATCTGGAGAGAAGAGTTGTAGGGAGGCCCTGTTTCATCACAGGAACAAATATTCTTTTTAATAGATGGCTAGTAAGGAGGCCTATTGTATAAAGCCCAACTTAAATTTAATGTGAGGGTGAATGTTGAAATTTGCTATTACTCAGTTTTTTTATGAGGGTGGCAACATACAGGATATGCACTTGTCCGGGCCATGCACACACCCTTTGGGTGTGGTGGCCTCTTGGCTGCCTTGCCAGTTGTAAACTTGATGAGATAATTACCGTCAACTTGGAGACTCTTTCCAGGGGCTGTGTGTGTGCCCAGGTGGCTTGCAGATTTTGTTAGTATTTTTTTGTGTTTGTATCCCACATACCAAGCTGGAACACTGAAGAAATAATCCGTCCAAATATGAACAGGTTCTATTGTTGTTCAACGCTCCTGGCCTCTCTAGGGAAGCTGGTAGAAGCTCGCCTGACTAGAAAGTCCAGCTCTCCAGCCCCTAGTGGAGTAAGTGGCCGCTTCTTAACTGCATACTTGTTGCTGTGAAAAAAACACAAGCTAGTATACTAGATTTTGTGTGAAAAATCCAAGATTTTGAAAGTGAGGATTTTTTTTTTTTTTTTGTACAGTTCGGTTTCCCATGTAGGACACCAGCTGTGAGGAAGCTACAGATGGGAGAGGAATTAGCAAGCGTCTCCTGTCAGTCGTCACCTGCTTGCTGTCTGTGTGGTCCGGGGATTTCCTCTTCTGACCTCTCTCTCTTCTCATTTTAAGGACTTTCTTAATGTAGACCACTGGCTGTCCACCATGCGTGATTTTCTTCCAGGATGGACATTGGATGGCCTGGAACCTTTCTGGTAGTCACAGCTGGTAGCTGGGGGTGGTACTGGCATCTTGTGAGTAAAGGACTAAGTCTAATGGTGAACATTCTGTGACACAGAATTTGTCCCTATAGCCATGAGTTATCCAATCCAGATGACAGTGGAGTGGAGGAGACCAAACTGTTAACGATCCTCCTTTCTCTTCTTTCCCCTTCCCATCTTTTCTTTCCTCTCCCCTTCCCTCCATGTCCCTCCCGTTCTCTCTCAGTCTTGCTCACAGTCCCTCTGTTTTTTCAGCCTGTCTAGGTTGGTAGTTCTCAGTTTCACGTGCAAGAAAACAGCGAACAGCCATGTGCAGATTTAAGAATGGGAAGCCCCCTACCTCTACGACTGCTATGTGGACCTTGGGAAGCCCAAGACTGCATGGGGAATTCACCCCTGGGTCTTCCCAATGATGACTGGGGGCCAGAATTGGACGAGTTGGCTAGAAGCTCTATTTCCATGGTCTCTGGGCTCTTACATCCTTCAACAGGAGCTTTTTGGTTAGACATTGTTGCCTTTATGAAGCCATATGCAACACGAAGGGCTCTTAAACCAGCATTTGTGTCTTGAAAGAAAATAAATTAAAATGTAGACGTGGATGAAGAACAGAAAGCACTGTGAGGTTTAGTTCCTACTCCTGGCCCAAGTACCTAAATAGAGTGCCCTATTGTGTTTTCCCAGAATTTGTAATTTCCTCAATCTTTGGTTAATGTCTTATCTGTGTAGGCATAAGAATTCTTTTGTAGTGGCTCCCTGCAGTTACAAAATTAAACTTTGCTTTTATTATAAACACAAGAACAAAATAGAAGGGAGAGAGAGGAAAAAAGAGGAAGGGGAGGGCACTTTGCTCTCCATCCGTATGCCTTTGTGGAGGGATGCTGGCCTGATTTTGTTCAGAAGGCTGGGTTGAGCCTTGGCTGAAGGAGGGAAAGAGAGAAAGAGAGCTAACCATATGCAGCTGATAATATAGAGAATGAATCATATGAGTGGTTATTTTACTATGCAGTTGTAATTTAAACATTATAAACTAGTAACGTCCAGAGGTGATCCCATGAGGGCATTTGTAAGGATGTGAGACCTGTCTCCCACATGCTGCTTGGTACTTGGGAAGATGGAATATATACCTTAATATTTGACTGGCTTTGACCCACAGACATTGCATCTGTTTTCCCTACTCGAGTATTGGTTATAATGCATTGTATTTTGGTTGTAGGTATTAGACATCTTCTTGAAATATAAATCAGAGAATGATATGGGTCAGATACTGGGTGATGAATCAAGGCTTGTTCATAGGTATGTTGTTACCAGAATACTGGTATCCTACCATACATACGCAAGGGACATTTTGGTCTCATATAAATGTTGATGACCTAATGGACATCTGTCCAAGAGTCCTGGAGCTCGTTAGCATCCAACTTCAGCAGTTTCCTGCTGTAACTCTGGAGAAACTGTATTTTACCAGTGTGGAATTCTGTTTGGATTAGGCCCCTTGCCCCAGTCCTGCCAGGCAATTTGCTCTCCATCCGTATGCCTTTGTGGAGGGACGCCGGCCTGATTTTGTTCAGAAGGCTGGGTTGAGCCTTGGCTGACATTGTCTTCCAGGGAGACAAGCCTACCCTGGGGTTTAAGATGAAACCTAACAGCCCTGCTTTGTTCCTCTGAAGAGCTTTGTTACGAGCAGGACTGCAGTGGTCAGTCAGGTTAGGAGATCTACCTAGTTTGAGACATCGAGGCAGACACTGATCCGTTTGTTTGCCTGCCTGCCTTGTCTTTCCTATACTTTTTCAGTGAGCACTTTCTCAGTGTGGACTGTATTCCACATAGCAAAATGCTTAAACAAATTCTGGTGTCACAACCCAGAAACGAAAGAAAAGAGTTCAGAGTACATCATTGATGTGGGACAGCCACATGGTCTTTAGCTTCATGTGAAGGGAGATTGTGTTTAGTGGGGTTCCTAACACTGTGAGTCCAAGAAACAGACATTAAAGACTAGAAATTCTCTAAGAGAGGGTTATAGGTTTCTGTTATCCCCTTTCAAGTATGGGGGTTAAAGATTATAGTGAGGATTAACGCTTGTGCTTCACCCAGTGTGTAACTTGAATCAGTTTGAAAACTGTAACATGAAACTGCCCTTTAGCCAAGTCATCAATGAGGCCCCGACTCTTAGTAACCTTCAACGTCCTTCTAACTGTGAGGTGACACTCCATCATGTCACACGGGAAAGGCCTTCTTCAGACACTAGCAGCGGCAGCCGTGGAATCCACCCATACATTTTTGGATAAGCTACATGTGTGGCGATGACTATCCAGCTGGCTTTGGTGTAAAGGGAAACCTGCCTTGGGAACAGAAGCCGACACAGTGAAGAAGGGTGGGGGCAAGCTTCGGGAGGAAAGAAACAAAGTCTAGGTTTTCCCTTACTGTGAATGCGATGTTACTTTAAGAGTTTACTGAGAGGACTTTAGAGTTTTTAAATGAATTGCTTACATTGTCTCAAATGTGAACTGAGATCCTCCAAGAAAATGCTTTCAGAAAGACCTACTTTTCCTTCTGGAAGTCCTTTGGGCAGCTCGGCTTCCATCACCAATTACTGCAGCGGCCTGGGATCCCATCTTCTGTGTTTGAGAATCTGGCTCTGAAAGAACTTTCTCTACACCTTGTTTTTCCTGTTGCTCTAGGTTTCCTTTGTTTGTTTGTTTGCTTGCTTGTTTGTTTTGTTGCACTGTTTTATGTGTCTGAAGGAGGGCCCTGTTTGTCTGTTTCGGCTAAGTGGTGTTAATGTGAAGAATCTTTTTTGAAATGAAGACAGAAAGGATCTTCTTCTAAAGGAGCTTTTGTTCAGACTGTGATGTTGGACTGGTTTTGAGGGAGTCTCCAGTGCTCTGGAATTTACACTGTGGCAGAAGACCAAAGGACAGAATAGAAGGGAGTCTTATAAACAGTTGGGCAGGGCAGGCCAGTGTGGGCCTGGTACTTCTCCCAGCTGCTCTCCCCTCCCCTCCCCTAATCTGCCAGACTGACCCCTGAGCCCAGGAACCACTGCAGGTTGCCATTTCAATGCTTCAAAACAGGACAGTTTGGTCCAGCTCCACTCAATCTGGGAGTTTTCAGACCAAGTCTACCAGTATCCTGAAGAGAACCCAGCCTAGAAAAATAACTTTTTTTCAACTACATGCATCATTGGCTACTATTAATTCTTAATTTAGACTATTCTGATAATGTCAGGGGAATAAAAATGTGGAATAATATTTATTTTAGAAGCTATAAACATTGACACTTGTTTTCCCTTTTCTCTGGCCTGCTTAATCCTCCCCTTGACATGAGTGGCACCCTGGGCACTCCTCACTATGTGCTGATTTTCTTTTTTTTTTCAATAAAACATGCTTCCAAGTAGTTGTTCTTGAAAAAAACATTGAATTGCAGGGATATAGCTATGAGTAATTGTTTTACAGAAGAAAATGAACATTGAAAATAAAACTTTTATTCAGCGTATGTTCTCCTCCATTGGTAATTTTTATTTCTCTTACCTTTTAAGATTTATTCTCATTTTGCATGTGTATGCTTTACTCACATGTATGTGTATATACATACACATGTACATAATAGTAGAGTTCAGAAGAAGCTGTCGGATCTGCTTTAGCTGGAGTGGTACACAGCCCTGCAGGTTCTTGGAACTGCAATGGGTCCTTTGCAGTAGCAGCAAGTGCCCTTGGCCACCAAACTATCTTTCTGGCTCCTAGATTGTATTTCTTATGCATGTAAACCATGCAGTCTTTTTTCAAAAATCTGAACTAGGTTGGAGTTAGGCAGCTTTCTTGGGCACCTCAGAATTTTCTGGTGTGTGCCACAGTTTAAATTCCCTGGATGCTATTCAAGAAACATGGAGACAACTAAGGTAAAGTAGCAACTGGGGCTCAGAAGAACATGAGAGGAGAATTCACAAGTGAGATGCAAGAAACACCCATGCACTGGGTTACCAATGATCCTTGTGACTTATCTAAGGAATCCTGTACTGAACATTTGTAAAGACCATGCCATTGGCTGGTGTGGCACTCTTCTCCTCTGTTAGCAAAACCTTCTAGAACCCAGGGTTTCCTACATACCAAACATACTTTCTGCCCCTGAACTGCAAATACTTTATTTTCCCATATTTTATTTGCATAAAGTAGGTTTCACCAAGTTTGCTACCAGTGTGAGCAGTTCTGTCCAGGGCCATACTATGGGTTTTCTCCCTAGTCTGGTCTCATTCTGCTTCATCCTGCTCAGCCTGAGCTCACCTGGGATCCTGAGGACTTGGGAGGGCACAGCCCACAGCACAGCCCATTAAGCTGAGCGCTGGAGTCATTTCCAGGTCACTGCCTCCTGCCTCATTCTCATACCTTGTTCACCTCTGCAACCTTGTTACAGTAGTAGTGCTTCTTTATAAACCATTCCTAATGAGTCTATTTACCTGGCATACCAATGAGATCTGCTCCATGTAATAAATTCTGTGCTCATGTATATGCCAAGAAGGCAACTGCTTCAGCTGTTAAAGAATTTGCCCTTTGAAGAAGGAGTCTTTTCTGAACTCTCCGTGGCTTCTATTGAGCTAGTTTTTCTTATTTACTATTAGAATTGTTTGTGTTTCTGCTCTTTGAGAATCTTACTCTGTAGCCAAGGTTTGCCTTGCACTTGCTATGTAGTCCCAGCTAATCTTGAACACATTTTGTAGCCCAAGCTGGCCATCCTCCTGCATCAGTCTCTCATTGTTAAGATTAGTTATATGCCACCCACACCTAGTTTTTCTTCTCTTAAATTAGTATTATAAAACTACTGAGAGGTTTTGCAAACATATCAATTTCTACATAGTGATCCCATGAGAATAGGATTTGTGGAGATCGATATTTATATTTTCTGAATATAGTTAATTTGATTTTAAAATAGGTATTCAAAGAACCCAATGATCTAGTGCAGCGTTGCTTTAGGGCTTTGATTCTTAGCAAAACATAGATTCCTCCTCTGGTAAATTTGAGATCTTAGGCAAACTAGCAAGTTTGCTTCCTGCCTTTTTAGAGCTCTCTTGCAATTGCATTGAGTGTGACATAGACAGGAGCATTGCCCATCACAGCAGCCCCAATGTGTGTAGGGTGCCATGCCCTGGAGATTAGAAAAGAAAACAGGCCTGTGAACAGGTTGGGGTGGCCACAGGCCTTCTAGTTAACACATTCATCTGTCATTAATGGGAACCAATTGTGACCATGTAGACAGCTGAGCTCTGACCCCTGGGGTCAGACATCTGCTACAGGCGCAGTCTGGAGGTTCCAGGGCTTTACCAATCTGTCATATCCTCCCAACTATACAGCATGATGTTAGTATGCAGTGCTAACTACCTACCAATCCCTTGGTAGTGATTAGTAGTGATCCCTCTAGCAATCACTTTACCCTCTGAACAGTGGGAGCACAGAACCTAGCTCCTGGGGTGTGGGTGAAGATTAAAGGCAGTACTTGTGAGAGAAGTTGCCTTGCTCCTTGGTCACTCTTTCTCACCTCCCAACTCGTACTTTTAGGATTAGGAAAGGGAGACAGTACGGAGTGAGCAAACAACATTGTACCTTGAAATGTGGAGACAACGTTTTAAATGTGTCAGGCAAGAGATGGGGTTGGAGGGAAGAAGTCGGGGTTTTTCTTCATAGCACTGAAAATTCTTTTAAGCATTCTAAAGTCACAGTATTTGCCCTTTTGTGTATTTTTAAATGGTATCACTCAGATGATATCTTATAACACTTGTGAGCATAAGAGGCTTATCTCTGTATCTCAGACAAACTCGAACCCAGCAACTAGCTCCATTAACGTGGTTGTAAGACTGGAATGTACATCACAGGGTCTTCCTGACTTCAACAGCAAGGCTCCAAATCTCCAAAACTCATTCCATCATTCATTTCTACCTTAGAGCTGCACTGGAGTTACAGGATGCCTGCCGCCAGGACCTCAGGGTATTTAGAAAGCAACATTGTATGTTCTTGCTGGCAGCAAATTCTAGATTCTCCATAACACGTTCCAGGATGCTCAGAGGACGTTCTGCAGTCTGGGCTAAAATCCCTTCTTTGGTCTTCTAAAGCCTTTGTATCTTATCTAATCCTCAGTGAAAAGAGAAAATAGGTGGTCATCACGAGTCAGAAAATGTCCCTTCAAGTTTTCAAAGTACCAATGGGGGAGGGGAGCACAGATGAAAGTAAACCGCTAGGCTCTTCCTCATCCCTACTCGGAGCACATGAGTATAGTCCTGCCTCCTCTTGTGTCCAATTCATGGATTCCTGGAAACCTCCTTTCCTTCCTTCCTTCTTTCTTTCTTTCTTTCTTTCTTTCTTTTTATTTTTTGTTTTTGTTTTTGGTTTTGGTTTTTTGGTTTTTTTTGTTTTTTGAGACGGGGTTTCTCTGTGTAGCCCTGGCTGTCCTGAAACTCACTCTGTAGACCAGGCTGGCCTCAAACTCAGAAATCTGCCTGCCTCTGCCTCCCAAGTGCAGGCCCTTGTCCAAAGTGTCACAGGGAACTTGAGAATTAAAAGGGTGAGTTCCACCCTGCTGTCAAAACTGCCCTTCCCCCTGCCCCATTAAAAAGAGAGCCAAAGTTTCAGCAAAAGACAGCCCTGGATCTCGCCCCACTGCATGCAGGAGAGCACAGGAGGGTATCCCTCTATATACCAGGGCTCTTCCTAGGACAGTCCCCAGCCTGGCTGCACTGAAGATTCATCATCTCTCCTTTAAAATTCCCAGCCCAAGATGGAGCCTTCCCCATGCATGTGTCTATCTATCTATCTATCTATCTATCTATCTATATATATATATATATATATATATATATGCATATTCCTGATTCTGACTAATATTAAAATTAAAAAAGAATGAGAAAAAAGGATAGCCAGGAAATAAAATGCCAGCAAAATGATAGTGTCCAGACATGGGAATAGCATGTAGGCATCTCCTATAGGGAAGCCATAACCCAGAACCTTGTTGTGTGCACTCTAAAGCCCTGTTCTTACTGCCTTGCACTCCTTCCAGCCTTGCCGCTTGCTCTGGCTTCTGGTCTGAAGAACTCTCTACTCTTGGGCAGGTCAGCACTATCTGATTAGCAGTGCATCTCCTGCTAGGAATGTGACCTAGTCCACTTCCAAGTCACAAGCTGATGGAGGCTCGGTGACAATTGAACAGAAGGTACAGGAAAGGTACACCCTGTGTGAGATAAAACAGCTGTCTGCCATTGTCTTTTCCTCCAAATATGTTCTGGTGGCTTTACCCAAAACTCAACCCAAGCAGTTTGTATAAATCTAATCAGTTTTCCAACTCAGCTTTCTCAAAATGGTTCTCTCTTATCAGGGCTAAGATTTTGCCATAAACAATTGGTTGCTTGGAAAACAGTACTTCTTATGCAGTAAGTAAGTATTAGTTATTTGCTAAGTAATTGGTAAATATGACAAAAACAATAAAATCATATTGATTATGCCAGTAATGTTATCTGTGGATAGCTTTACACACCTGAAAATTTAGTAGGAGATGCATTAGCTCAGAATTCCTTACAAATTAGTCAGAAATTGAGTTTACCTTTGCCATAGCACATGTCCTGTAAAGTCAGCAACATGTAGTACTTTGTTAATTATGTAGAAGGATTTGGAAATATGTACAGATCCTTTTTAATGCCATGTTCAACATTCTTAACCATTGCAGGAGTATTTATAAACAATTAAGAGATGCCACTTCTTCATTTTCCATTGAAAAGCTAATTATTTGTTCATGAAGGCAACTTATCCTTAGCCCCTCACCTCCATCCAATTAGGGTACATTCCCTTAAGAACCATTTAGATTCTTTTTTTCCTATTAGTACAAATTAGGATGGTTTTGCTGTAGAACCAATTACTGTCATCTATAAAAGGTGACATTTCTTCTTTTGATGATGTGACTGAGAAATGCTTAATTCTCCCAGACTTTGCATTCCTCCTCCTCTCGTGACTAAAAGAAAATGAAGTCCTGGCACCAAAAGCATCTTCACATCTATCTGGCTGATATCAACATCCCAAGTATAAGAGAAGTGCACTCGGCCTGTGCTGTTACTGCCCTGCGGGTTACAATCACACTCGGCCTGTGCTGTTACTGCCCTGTGGGTTACAATTACACTGGGCCTGTGAACTAACAACAGCAATGAATAATAATAATAATAATAATAATAATAATAATAATAATAATAATGCAGTCCTATACAGACAGCATCTCTAATATCTGCTGTCAAGTCCTTAATTTTCAAGAGATCCCAATTTCTAATGTGGAAGGAGGCTGAAAGTGATAAGGTACTTGGAGAATCCTCACTGGAAGATGATAGAAAAGAATGGCTTTTCTTCTCACCTGCTACCTAGGTTTTTGTCTGAAGGGCACTCAGGGTTCTCATATCTCTCAAAGGCTGAATAAAACCAAAGAGGCTATCGTGTTACCCTGGAATGTAAAGCTAATCTCCAGATCACACAGGGAAGTAGCACCAGTCTGATGATTGGTCAGGTCCAGAAGCAGGGCCTCCCATTGCCAGAGCCTGGAAAATAACTCCTGGGGAGAATCTATGGAGTTCTGTTTCCTAGCTGGGCCAGGAGCTAGAAGCTGCCAAGATATTGCCAGTAAGGTCTTGGTACTTGAGGGCAACCCCCGAGTACACACTGTGTTCTGTAAAATCCAATATGGATAAATGAAACTCCTCTTTCAAGTGAATCTAAGTGGGGGCAAGAGACATTTACACCCATGTGTATGAAACATCAAGAGAGAGAAGAGAGAGAGAGAGAGAGAGAGAGAGAGAGAGAGAGAGAGAGAGAGAGCGCAGTACTATTGCTGACAGGACAGAGTGTGCTGTGGCTCTGACTACCTGGGACTATGAGTTTCCCAAGCCCACTGACCATTAATGCCACAGAATTTCATAAGGAACCCTATCCAAATAGCCGGGTTCACTTTGAATAAGAGAAACACGCATATTGAGGATCATTAGCCAAAACTGTCCCTGTGTAATTAGCAAACATCTTACTTATCCACTTGAATTTGAAGCCAGTGCTCCTCCTAAAGCATAAGAATGGTACTAAGAAGATAAAGAGGAGGATTAGAAGAGAGACCACACGCACAGTGAGCGTCGGGGTTATGGCTGGATCCAGATGTTCTCTCTGTGCTTTGCTAGCTCTGAAAGCTTCAAAAGATATTTCTCCTTCAGCACCCCAGCTTCTTCACCTGAAAAAACTGTCAGCAGTAACAACAGCCACAGGTAGGGCCTGGTGAACACTGGAATTTTGGAAATATACAAGTCTGCTGAACTGTGTCCAGACAACTGGAGCTCATTATTCCCATTAGAACCCTTTAAGTGTAGTAAGTTCACAAAGGGATCATTACACAGTAGAAATTTTTCTTAGGAATAATTAGTGACTCAAAAATTTTATCTAGGAATCTCAGAAGTTTGTCTACATTTTGTACAGGGAAATGAACTGAGGCTTCACGTATTGATACATTGTGAAATTCATTAATGTTTAAAATGAAACATATTCATTCAATAAATATTTGTCAAGAACACACTCGTTAACAGGACGGTATGGTAAGAACGTAAAACGTCTTTCCCACACTCCCTGGGCTTTCAGAGAGATGCTGCCCACGTGCCTGCATGTGGCTGAAGAATCCACACCCTGAGGACATTGATCGCCTAAATCGTGTCAGCAAATATGGATTACCTCTCAGTTCCAAGTATCCTGGTGTGTTTACAAAGTCATACATGAAGTTCAGTGAAATGCTAGATGCAGTGCTGAAACCTGTGTAGTCGTGCCACAGGTTGGAGAAGCCACTATTCTATGATACTCATGACACCGACTTGAAACCAGACAGGATGAAATCAACACAACAAAATAGACCTGGGCATTAAACAAATATACACTTTATACTTAATTTCCAAGCAGATATCATTTTAGTAAGACATGAAAGTATCAGCCATCACTTTCTGTCAGTCGGAATATGTCCAGCAATCAATCAGAGTCTCATCTTAGGAAGCACAAGAAAACTTTAATGAGCTCATTCCTGGTTTTGTTTTCTACTGCTGGAGACAGTATCTCCCTACAGTCCAGCTTAGCCTTGAAATTACTCTGATGTCCAGACTGGCCTTGAATTAATACTGTTTCTCTTGCCTCCACCTCTGAAATTCTGAGACTGTAGGTGTGCATAACCACACAGTGTCTAGAGTATTTGTGCACACATGCACAGGTATGTGCGCTTATCAGTGCCAGAGATCTATGTGGTGTGGGCCACACTACTTGTTCCCTCCCTTATCTCTTGACTAGGACCTCTCACAGAGCCCTCCCTGACAGGTTTCAGGTAAACAACCTGAAGCTCAGAAAAGTTTCTATGTCTCAGAAGCTTTAGAGATCTGCTCTCCTAAAGGACCAGTGAGTGCTCTGAAGGACCTGGCATTTGCGATTATTTAGCTGTTCAGTTTTTCTATGGATCTGGTTGGCCAGTCACTTTACTGATGTATTCTGGTATGTTTTCATTCACACATCACCTTGAAGCATCCTGTTTACCTACACTACCAGGTCAGAAGTATGTGGGTAAGAGACCAGGTCCTCATTCAAATGGTGCTGAAAGTCACAGTCAGAATCTCCTACCTCAGATCCTCCTCAAATGGCCAGCATCTATTAATAAATGATTGTGAATTTAACACCATGCACCCCGGTCCTACTCATCCCCCAGTCCTTCCATATCCATCCTCAGTCCTTGCAACCCCCTCCCAAAAGAAAACTAGAAATTAAAAAAATTAAAATTAATAACATAAAAATGTAAAAACACCTCAACATGGAAGCTACGGTGTGTCATGGTGTGTCACACAGTATATGCTTTTGTCCATGAGTCTTTGTTTGTAAATGTTTATTGCAGTGAATTGTTGGTCTGGTTCAAGGCCTCTGGCTTCTGCTACCCCATCAACACTGGATTCTCACCAGACTCCTCTCTGATATACTGTTGTTGACATGTGTCATGGCAGCTTTGGAACTGTGGGACCATATCCTTTACACACATCAGCAGTTCATAGATGGGGTAGATGTTGGGGTGGGCCAATTCAAAGCCTAGATCTGAGCCTGGGTGCTAGCTGAGTTGGCCAGCCTGCCAGCTAGCTCATGCTTCCCAGGCAAGGGGTGGGGCCAGCTCTCCCAGGTGCATGCCATCAAGTCCAGCTCTCCTGTACTCATGCTACCAGGGCCAGCTCTCCTGCTGCCCAGGTGAAGGACAGGGCCAGCTTGCCGAGTGCCACAGCTGATGAGGGGCAGGACCAACTTAGCTCAGCCCACAGACATCAGCATGGCCCCAGACAGCAGCCCAAACTATGAATGTCTTATGGCCTTTGGTGGTAATATGGGCCACAGACATCAACACAGACCCCAGCTCTCTTAGTCTTCTGATATCACCGTTTCAACAGTTAAAGGCCATGTAACAGATATGATGGGCCTGTTCTTCGACAATGGCTTCATTTTTAGCTGAGTTGTCATTTTTTTCCTGTGGTGAACAAGATAAATATTAATAGCTATAATTGTAAATGTAAATGATTATTCTTACATCGTGTTTACTGGTGTGGCATAGCCCTGTTCTGTGTTCAGTGAGTGTCCTGTAAACCTGGGATGCATGTTCCGATTAAGTAGAAGCTATGTCTGGTTCATGTAGAATTTCTAAATGAATTGAAAGTGTTATAATTGCAAAATTAGTAATTAGCACAGCCATAAGCTTTCTTTTGCTACCAAGTTACCTTCGCATTCCCCTCCTCCAGATCCTAGGATGTTAGCATTTGAAGCAATTGCTGTCCCTCCAAACACCATTTCCTGTGATTGGACAAACTCTGAAGTGCTATTCTAAAATGAGTATCATAATAATCACTTCCCAAAATAATTGTTAAATTGGGGCTTTTCTATACAAGCCATTTAGAACCTGCTTGGTATTAAGCATTCCATTTATTTTTTCTATTTTTATTTGTGTTGTGGGTCCCGCTTGTATCAGCAATACAGTTCTGCGCCCTTTTCTGTGAACTCTCCTCTCTGTTTTGAGAACAGGAAGAGGTTCAAGTCATCCTGCAGATATCTGCAGGTTTCCTTGGGAGACCTGTACCATGTTTCAAAGACAAAAAGTAGCTGCTAGCCTGCTTCACATACTACCGACCTGGGAGCTTGGCTATTTACTTTAAACTATTTCGAAGGTACTCCTTTGGTACAGGAATTCCTTAGGAGAGAGCCTGCATTGATGGCAACTCAGTGGCTCCATGCAGTGCGATAGAGATATGTGCATTTGCCCTTATCCCTTCTGATTTTTGCATTTGACAGCTCGAAAGTCAAAGAAGCTGGGGAAGTTAAAAGGCCTTCATGAGGAGCAGCCACAGCAGCCCCCACCGCCACCACCCCAGAGCCCAGAAGAGGGGACCACATACATCGCTCCTACCAAGGAGCCATCGGTGAACTCTGCGCTGGTCCCGCAGCTCACCGCCATCACACGTGCGCTCACGCCATCCCCGGCCATGATCCTGGAGAATATCGAGCCTGAGATCGTGTACGCAGGCTATGACAATTCCAAGCCTGACACCGCCGAGAGCCTGCTCTCCACGCTCAACCGCCTGGCAGGCAAGCAGATGATCCAGGTCGTGAAGTGGGCCAAGGTACTTCCAGGTAGGACCGCGGACTACTGAGGCTCTGCCTAACAGTGCTGCCCTGGTGTCCACTTTGCATAGCATCCTGGCATGAGTACCGAAGACTCCAGAATGGTGGGAGAAGTCTAGATACCAGTTTATTTCTTTCCTTCCAAGAATGCAGGCTTATAGTTCTTAAGGCAGACACATGGATGGTGTTTGACAAAGAAAGGGATTACTTTGTCCCCAAGTATTAATAGGCAAAGTGCATTCTGTTAGTGAAGTCACACTGAGCTCTTGGCAGGACAGCACCTAGGTTTAATCAAAGCTCGGGCCCAAGGAACTTAGGCCTGGCAGGGGTCTTGGAAGACACTCTGATCAACTCTCCCTGGTTAATTAATTAATTAATTAATTCTGCTTGGGACTCAAGAGATGGTCAGGAATGTGCCTTCACAAATATATGAGTTCGGATCCCCAGAACCAACAATTATATTACATACGGTCCCCATCTCAGAGAAGTCAAGCAGGCCTTAAGCCCACCACCTGAGAGAGACAGACAGAAGGATCCCTGGAGCTTTCAGGCCAGACAGCCTAGCTCCAGATTCAGAGAAAGACTCTGCTTCAAAAAATAAGGTAGACAATGATAGACCAGCCATGCCCACATATGGCCTCACCATACTGCACCCACATGGCCGCACCCGTACCTGTGCATACACATGCATACACTTGCACATATGTCACAGGCAAACAGAATCCCTCCCTGCCCTCAGCATCCAAAAAGCACTCTCAAACTCTCTACTGGTGTTCATTTTCTGCCAGGCAGGATTTTGTTAATGAGATCCTGTTAGCCTATAGACGCATCATGGAAAACAATGTTTTCACATTGCCCTGGTCCATGAATTACCTGTGATCAACCTGCAGCCAGAAGGAGAAAAAAATGGGGGCTTCACCCCCAGAGAATAGCATGACACCACTGGAAATAAGGACCAAGAGAAGCACAGCAGGGCCTTGAGCAAGGATGCCTGCCCTGCTGTAGAACACTGTCAACAGCTGGTATCCCAGGCAGTGGGGACCACAGAGTCAAAAAGACTAAAACGTTCCTGCTCTTGCAGACATGCCAATGGTGACAGTTAACCTCCCACCCCCTTTAAGCAGGTGCTGTTGATTGTGTGGGGATGAAGCAAGTGTCACGGGTGAATATAGTGTCTTCCAGCACGCTGGTTTTCAAGGCAGAACCTCAATGGACTCTTTAGTGTGATTTGTCCCAGCAGCTCCCCCCACCACCACCACCCCCTCCGCACCAAGTATTTAGTGTGAATTTAAAATGAAGTTTTGTGCAGAGCCAGACGCACAGCCCCCTAGATGTCTGTGGAATTGATTTGAGTCTGTTAGAGAAAGGTAGTGAGAGCTGACTTCTTCCTGGAATGTACTCACATGCTAAGTGTCTTTCAGTGATTAATTGTTCTGTTCTCTAGGATTTAAAAACTTGCCTCTTGAGGACCAAATTACACTCATCCAGTATTCTTGGATGTGTCTATCATCGTTTGCCTTGAGTTGGAGATCGTACAAACATACGAACAGCCAATTTCTCTATTTTGCACCAGACCTAGTTTTTAATGAGTAAGTACCTATTAATTAGCCCTCATAAAACAAACTGCAGAATTATTCGTTATGCTGTTTTTAAAAATTATCTCTAAGCCAGATGTACAAGTGTGAAGGAATCTACTGAAGCGAGCATTTTTAAGAGTTTAAATTATATTGAATTTTGAAAACTTAAAAATCAGTCATACAATGCTGTAACATACACAAGTCTGAGTATCAATAATAAATCAGTATATGCAACTGTTACATCATGTGTGTGGGAACTGTCCCAAGAGAAAGAGGCTCCAGTTGGCTCTGAGCACTCACCTGGTACAACGCCATGATTAATAGAGAGCAATCTCTGTGATGTCTGTTCTAGTTGGAAAGCAGCTCGTTTCTAGGAAATGTGAATATTTAAAGTGCCAGTTTTCGAGAGCATCATAAAATGGTTCTTTTGTTAACTGTACACAGCTGCTCAATGTGTTTTCCTGACAATCATAATTACCCTTCCTTTCGATCATAAAAGAAGCCAAAACCTTATTCTGCAGTGAAACATTTCTCATTTTATGATGCATTTTAAAAGACTGAACAAATTTTGATAGATTCTTTTCTTTGGCTATGGATGCCTTCCTATTTTAAGTTTACATTTTATTAGTGTTTGCATTTCACATTAGCACTCTTCTTGTATGTTTATATTCCACAATGCCTCTTTGTAATTGTTGGGTCAAAAAAATATTTAAAAGGGAACACTGGAATTATGATAGCAACTCCAGCCACCCTCTAACAGATGGCTCTGTCTAGAGACGTGAATAGAGAGACTTCTAGAATGAGCGTATCAGATGACAAATGAGTGGATGGTAAAGGAAAGGAACATCGTGCCAGGATACCACAATGACCCCTGTGGTCATCTGTCAGGACCCCCAGCTCACATGGTCTATTGTCACAGTCATTTTCTTCCAAGGGAAGTGTAAGACAGGGTCTTGAGGCAACTCCACTCTGGCAAGTGCTCAGAATAATCCTAGTGCGGTATAAATTTTCATCAAAGTAAAGCCAAAGAACTGGCGTGCACATTTTAAAGTTACTTGGTTTTCCTCAGTATTCAGCTGGTCTTGCTAAATAGTAAGTATCTGAATCTCCTGGAGCCACCTGAAGGTTCTGTGCATTTGATACTTGTTTGAACAGAAGATCAACAAGATCTGCCTAATCTTCCTAAGTCTGTGTATCAGGTTTTGATAAAATGTAAATGTAAGACTCTGACACCTGAGCTATTTTATAGCCATCGTTATTTTTGTAGTCTCCACCTCCAGGCCTTTTCACTTTCTCATGCGGACACTCCAAATACTTTGTAGGTCCTAGGAATTTAGAGGAGAAGTTGGGGAGTCGATGAAGAATTATTCCCTCAGTCTATGAGCTTACCTGTATTCTAGACACCTTGTCGGAATGGAATCATGCAATGTTCTTTTCCGCCTGGCTTATTTTCATTAAACACAATATGTTCCATGTTTGCCACCCTGAAGCATGTCTTCAGTTTGTGTGCCTTTTCATGGCTGAGCAGTATTCCCTTACTTATATGTAGTTAGTCCTCATTATTTATATGTTCTCTCCCTGTGAATTTGCCTGTTGGTGGCTAATCTGGTTTTAATCTCACCACAAATGCACACAGTAACTTAGCCATCATTATGGCACTTGTAGAATGCAAAATAAATGTCACTAATGAGTACACATTACAGCAGGGAACAAGGCAGGCTGCGCTCTGCCTTTCTGAGACTGTGTACAAGCCTCCTGTATGGTTTCTTGTCTTTGCTACATTGTCTGCACTTTTATGCTTTTCTTGGTAATGTCCCTGTTCCAAACGGCCAGAGCGCAGTGCTGCTGTGCAGCCTGATGCCTCTGAGCTCCACAAGGCTGGAATGGTGCCGCGTTGAGAGGAAGGGCATCATTACACAGTCGAGAGCCATCCTGCTGTTGCCGTGAATTCTGTGTTGACTCAGCAGTGTGTATTAAATAATGCATCTGATCAAAAATGCACACCGAACAAGATTGCCTATAGAACAGCCAAGAAACAGAGTATCCAGAGGCACGGTGGGTCCTTACCTTCAGTTTCCCCTTGGGGAAATGGCTCGATATTCACAGAGTAGGTGTTTGCCTTGCCTTCGTAGAGCACAGCTGCCTTGCCCTCATACAGCACAGCTGCAGAAAACACAGAAAGCTGAGTGTCTGCCGGTGGCTGCCTGGCCACCTTTGAGAGCAGTAGATGATGCGGCTGTGGACATGGGTTTACAAGTACCCCTAGGTGTTTTACTGTGGCTGGGATCAAACCTCCAGACAACAGCAACTGAAGAAAGAGTTCATTTGGGGCTTAGGATTCCAGAGGGACAGAGTCACACATGTCAGGAAAGGCATGGTGTCAGGAGAAAGGAGCTGCCTGACACTTCATCTACATGCAGGCAACAGATGGGTAAAGAAACAGGAGGTTAGGTAAGGCAATAAAACCTCAAATTCCTCCTCCCCTGAAATACTTCCTCCAGCAAGGCTCCACCTTCTAATGGTCATATAACTCCCCAAACAGTGACAGCAACTAGTGACCAAATAGGAAAACAGACGAGCCTCTGGGGATTATTTCTCATTCACCTCCCCCACATTGTTTTCAATTCCGATTGATACATACCTGTAGTAGACCCTCCAGGCATATGCTAATTCTGCATTGCACTTTCTGAGGAATTCCAAACTGTACACAGAAGTTGCAATGTTTTTACAACCTGCCAGTTGAAAACAGGTTCCAATTTCTCCATATTCATGCCAATACTTTTTTCCTTTGAATATTCATCCTTTACAACCACTCCTTATAGTTGGGCTTTGCATGTCTCTGGGGACTGGTAGTGTTGGGCAATCTTGACTGGCCACTGATATATTTTCTTTGGAAAAATGTCAGCTGAGGGCCTTTTCCAATTGTTAGTTTAAATTGATTATCATGTTGCTCTTTGGCTATGGTCCTCCTCCTATTTTGGATATAAAATCTAAGTGATTTGTAATTCTTTACTCCCAGATGTTACATTTTCTCTATTTCCACTTTTTGAAATTACAAAGTGTTTTTGTTTTTGTTTTGTTTTGTTTTGTTTTCATTTGTTTGTCATTTTTAGGGTTTTGTTTTGGTTTTTGTTTTGTTTTATTTTGTTTTGTTTTGTTTTTGAGATAGGGTTCATGTAGCCCAGGCTAGCCTTAAACTCCTGATCCTACTACCTCTACATCCTTAGTGCTGGGGTTGTAGACATACCACCAGTTTATGCAAAGGACTCAGGACTCAAGCACACGAGGCAATGCACCTAGAACTGAACCACATGCCCAGCCCTTAGTAGTATTTTATGATGCATTCATGAAGTTGAATTCATGTGTTTCCTTTTGTGTCTTTTGCTTTTAAAGTCAAGCAAAGGACACTTTAAAGCATACATAACATTGAAAGACAAAACGTTCAACAAAGAACCCAAGAAGACTTCTTTTGAACACATGAAAGTCAGAGAAAACACCCTATTTTTGAAGGTTTAGCTAGTTCTTACTTTTGGCTTCAGACTCTGACAGTCTTTTTTCTTTTTTTTCTTTTTTTTTTTTTTTAATGTCTAGCATCTAGTATTGAGCCTAAGCTCTGTGAATATTTGTCAGGTAGATTAGTTATTGAACAAATTAACCCACTAGTCTATTAATTATCTGAGAGGGGTTTCAAGATTCATATTTCTGATTACAAGAATGAAGGCTATGGTAGGGAAATGTACCATGATGCTGTGGTGTGGCCATGAACAGGAGTAGCACTGTTCAGAGAGGAACAGAACTTTGAGGGTGGTTGCTTGTGTTGGCCTTTGAAATGAGTCTGAGGATGTCTGATGATCTTATCCTTCAGCTCCACATTAGCAATATTGAGCTGGAGGAGAGGCAGGAAATGGGGAATAATAAAGGAAACATTCTTTCCAATTTTTTTTTATTAAATACTGAAGTGAAAATATGAGTTAATACTTTAGCACAGAACTTTTCCTATTATAAATTCAAAACTTTTCAGATAAGTATTAAATGATTAATTATTCAATTCTACCTTGAAACAATATGCTACGTATTGCAACAGATCACTGCAACTATTCAAATTTCTTATCATTTCAACACATATATTAAAACTCCCACTTAGGCTTGTAATGAAAGATTTTCTTTTTTCTTTTTTTTTCTTGCTTCCTTTTCCTCCGTGAAATTAAGATTAGGTGTTTCAGTCAATTTCTCTTAAGCCCAGACCAGTATTTCAAAACTAGAAGTCTGTTGAAGGCATATATAATCTCTCTCTGTTTGTCATCGGAAAGTTGTTTAATTATGGTCCCAAGACTGTTGGGGAGAAGAGAGGGGTGGGGATTCTGTGCCACCTCTCCGGCCTCTTCTTGGGACTCTGAGTGGATCTCCAAGGAAGAAAGACTACTTCAGCTGGTGTACCAGGAATGAAGTCAATCCACATTTTCCTAGTACTATGCTGACTGTGATGTCATGCACCATTAGAGCAGACAGCCCAGTGATTGGTTATTTTATGTCATGTTTTCATTGCACCTTGAACCCTTTTATGTTCCTGGTTGCTGGGTCACTGATTGATACTTTCAACTGTCCTCGCCCAGCCATCCTTCCAACAAACAATGCCTGTGGGTGCCCTGCACCCACCACTCTGGAACTTCAGGAGGCCTGACTGATAGAGTGGCTTTGTGTCGCAAGAGTATTTCCATGCATAGGCTGGGAGTCAGAGTATCCGTGGGGATGCCTGGGGTGACTGGAGTCAGGGTGACAAACCCTTGCCCCAAGAGACTGAGATACCAAGCCACTGCAGTATGTGTCACATCCAGTGACAGAGAATGGCAGTCCTGATGAGAGAGGCCTAGAGATGGGGTGAATCTCAGCCAGTTTCCTCAATACTAGCTTCTTGTAAACTCCTTCCCCTGCCCCAAGCCCTTTCTCCTTTCTAATAAGGATTTCTTTTGGTTTACAGTATGTAATCTTCCTTTTTTCCTTCTCCTTTTTGTCCATGTTTGTCTTACACACACATGCATGCATACACATTCATGCACACACATGCATGCACATACATGCATGAACACACACTACCTCTTTATATTGTTAAAAAAACCTTACACTTGAGAGGCAGGCAGATTTCTGAGTTCGAGGCCAGCCTGGTCTACAGAGTGAGTTCCAGGATAGCCAGGACTACACATAGAAACCCTATCTTGAAAAACAAAACAAAACAAAACAAAAAAACTTACACTTGCCTCTCTGTTTATTTTTTATCTTTAACTTCTGGGTAGAATGAAGAGACTACCTCTTCCCTTTTTATTGTTCCTGTGAAAATCTCAGCTATACAGCAGCAAAGAGCAAAGTCTACAGCAAGTGGCCTGATTATTGTGATAGCAAGCAACGATGTCCTCCCTCAGGTGGTACACGGTAGTTCGACCAGTGTCTGCTATCCACAAGTCCTTTCCACTCAAAGATACCTGGCTCTCAAAGATAGTTGAGTTTGAGACCCTTAAGAAAAATACTGTCATCAGTAGAAAGTGGCCGGTAGCTATCTGCAGAGAACAGACATTGTACTTTGAAATGAGATTAATCTTTGCCACAAAAGTAGAGTAGAAAGAGGTTACACCTGAAGGAAGGGTCTAACAGAGGACAGCTAAGGATCTGCAAACAAGAAGCAGTTGTGCAGGGGTGTGTCTTAGTTACCTTCTCCCTTAAACAACTTAAGGTTGAAATGGTTCATTTTGGCTTATAGATCCAGAGGAGCAGAGTCCACTATGGCAGGGAAAACAGGGTGACAGCATCAAAGCCTTAGCTGCTTACATTGTATCCATACTCAGCCAGGAGAATGGAAACAAGAACTTGGGCCAGGCTGTAAATCCTCAAGGCTTGCCCCCAGTGACCGACTTCCTTCGGCAAAGCTCTGTGTTTTAATGGCCACACACCTTTCTAAACACTGCTACCAGCTGTGGACCAAGTATTCAAACATGTGAGCCTACAGGGGTAGTTCACATTCAAGTCACAATCATGTATATGAGGACAGATGAAAGGCAGAGATAGTTCTCTAAGCAAGGCATTTTCTCCACCACCCTTATTTACTCTGTCACCCTTATTTTAAAAAATCATTTCCCTTTCCCTTTATCAACCTATCATAGTGATAAGGATTAGAGTTAGAACTGGACGTAGTGCTACACATCAGGAGGCAGAGGCAGAAAGATCAAGAGTTCAAACACCAGCCTATGCCACAGAGGGAAACTCTGTCAAAAACAAAACTAAACAGACACAACCTGGTTTTTTTTGTTTTGTTTTGTTTTGTTTGTTTTGAGATTGAACTAGGTGTACTACCACTGAGCTACATCCCACCAGACCTCTTTAAAACAGGTTCATTTCTATGTCAGACTTTTGGTGATTTTTGTACTCTCTGTACCCTGAAAATTCCAGAGAGAAAGTATGCTTTTAAACATCAGCCCCAGTGTCTTAACAAAATGCTGTCTCCATCCTTGGCACCCGGTAAGTCGTTTTGGTTTGCTGATAGTCTTTCTAGCAGCGAGAATCAGAAGTGAGAGTCCAAGGGAACTTGCCTTCCTGTGCTTTTGGGTCCTTTCAAAGGCTCTGAACTTTGGGATGGAGTCATTCCTGTAGACTTTATCTAAATTTTACTTCAAGAGTATTCCCGTCTGTTCGGCATTTTTTAACACGATGTCTCTTGTAGAGCACTTGAGAAATTTCCTGAAGAGTTAATGAGGCTGGGTGATTTGGAGGAGAGGAGGAAATGAAGGCAAGATGAATATGAGATTGAGAATAGTTGCCCATAACTGTCCTGGGATCCTAGACAGTGGCAGTGATCTAAGAAACACAGCTGCACGCTGGCTAAATACAGGGAGCCCGTTTCCACTTTGAATAAAAGTCAACAACAATTTAAGATCCTACATTATCCGTGTAGTGCCGTGCCTTGGATATTAGCATATTGCTTTCCTCAGTTAGCATGCTCATAGGGCTTTGTTCCCTTCCGCTGAAAGCACTCTTTCATATAAATAAAATCACTGTTTCTTCCCTGAAATTTTTATAGACAAAAATTATTTTCTCTGCAGCAATTCTATTGCAGGGCTGGGTCAGGAGGCAAGGAATAAGTCAGTTAAAGCTGATGGCTTCAGGGCCTTGGGCTGAGATTAAGTGTAGTGTCTGTTCTTTTCAGTTTGATATCATATAGTCCCCTGTCTAAGAACAGTAGATTAATTTGATGAAATAGGGCCTCGCACTATCCAGTTTCCACCTTGACCTTGTATTGCAGACTGTGCAGGAGTGCTGCACCCCTGGGGTGACCAGCATGTGTATGGCTAGTTTGGGGCTTCTTCATTTCACTTCTGTTCCGCGTGGAAAAGCCAGTTTGTGTGCTGGGCTCAGAAGACACCATTAGAGTTGATGTATGCCCTGTGCTACTTCAGTGTCTTCATAGAGAAAGATGCTCCTTAAAAAGCTGGCCATGGGGGCTTATTCATTTCATCCAAACTGCTCTAGAGACCGAGGCAGGGGGATTGCAGGTTTAAGGCAAGTGTAAGGCATACTGGACAACTTGCGAGGCTGTTTCAAACTAAAGATTATAAGAGTTTGGGGTATTCCTCCATGATAGAGCATTTGCCTAGCATGCAAAGTTCTGATTCAATTCCTACTACTACAATATTAAGTCATTTTTAAAACTCAATTCATTAACTAAAGAGGACTCCAGACTTTTTCACCCACATAGGTGACAGGATGCAAAAAGCAGGGATGATCATTTCGATGGTGTGGCCAGCCTTTGACAGAGCGGAGCAGATGTGCCTTCCACCTGATGCACGAGGAACTCCCTCAGCTCTCGGCTTTAGACAAGTCTAGAGTGGAAAGGGGATCACATGACTTTATCCTTCTCATTGTGCCATGCAGGAAAGATGAATTGGTTGTCTGTGGTGCCTGCACTCGTCCATAAGCTCAAGCTCATTTTATTAAGTGAGCCGTATGTAGGAGAGCTTGGAAGAGAGGTTGTTTCCTTGAAATACTAGGTTGTTCTTAAAAGAAACAAATGGAGGGCCAGCAAGATGGCTCAGCAAGATGCACTCAGCCTGAACAGTTGAATCTGCTTCTCCGAGCCCACTAGGTAGAAAGGAAGAGCCAGCTCAGGAATGTTGTCTTCTAACAACCACGTGGTATGCAATGTGGATGCACACACACACACATACACACACACACAAGTACTTTTTTGAAAAAGTATGTAGGCTTTGATTTTTTTCCAAAACCTACTTTTAATATGGGTTCTTAAATGTTTTAACCTCCCTTTTAGCCCACTACCCACCAGAGATAGTAGAAAAGAAAGGTTATTGGGATATGTTTAGAAATTGTTCCTTGGAGCAAATCCAATCGGTGTTGTCAGGAAATCAGCAGTTCATTTCACAGGTCAGCAGCGGCGGCTCCCTCCACTCGCAAACACTTGACAAATACACCAGCAGCGCAGTTCCCTAGAGTTGGGATAGCAAACTCAAATCAGCAACAGTGGCACTATCTAACAGAGCTAGCCAGCCCTCAGGCTTAGCACATGTCATCAAGAAGGACAGGCAGAGAGTTGTGGGTGGGGATGGGAGGTGCCAGGGGGCTGTGCGCCAGGAGAAGTTTTTATCATGCCTCTCTCTGCTGAAGTAAGGATCAGCTACTAAAGAGTTGCAAAGCTAGTTATGTACGTGCCCCTCCCCGCACTGTCCTCTGAATCCTACTTATACTCCCTCCGAACATCACATGTCTCCAAGGGTCTTGACTTACCACATGAGTCTGTCTTACCAAAACACCATCTGAGTTTGTATCAGCTGACATCACTCTGCCAATCAGCCCGAATCCACCAAAGCGGTAAGAAGCTGCCAGAACACCATCAGAAGTTTTTTGGTGCATTTCTCTCTATGGAGTCATGACAAGTAGATCTCAGCTATGCAATGTAAGGTGAACCAATACACGCGTGTTGTTATCAAAGAAACTTTCATCATTTGACATCCTTTCATATGTCTGCTTTAGCAAAACATCATTTGACATAACCAACTTTCCAAAGAAACCAGAAGTTTCCAGTTCAAAAGTAAGTATATAATGGAGGAAACAAGCAAGACAGATGCCATCCATTGCTGAGGGGCCAACACACCCCAGATGTGGCCACCTGCTGAGCAGCAGTATCTCTGTGCTGCTTTGCCCCTGGACAGAGGATGGCATCAGGGCATCAGGGGGATTGGGCAGCTGATGAACTCCCTCCCTTCTTGCTAAGTTGTGATGTCTGTCACTGTGGACCCTGCAGGGCAAAGTAATCATGAGGTGTGTGTGGCTTCAGAGGAGCTCAAGGTCACTGTTGTTCTTAGTCCTCCCAGCTCTGCAGTGAGGGTGGTGTTTTCCCTCTTTGTTTGATGGGGAGGACCCAAGAGTCCCTCAGTCTAGAGCTCAGCTTCTTTAGCTAAGTGAAGACTGCTCTCTTTCAGACTATAGAGTAAACTTTTGAGACATCATACTAGTTCCTGGTGCTTTAGAACCTGGAGCCCTTGCTGACCAATCATGCGCCATCTCTTATAAGTTACCATTCAAAACAAGTGGAAACACACCAGAGTATAGATAGCACCGCTGAATCTGTTTAGAATAACTAGGGCTTTAGTCCCACATTGAAAACAGTTGTATTTCCTGTCTGATACAGCAGCAGTACTTAAGAGCACAACCTTAAAGGCCCAGTCTCTGACCTGTGTTCAAGTATGGCTTATTTTGCTAAGGCTTCTTTCTAATCTGCACCAGGGAATAAGCCACCAGCAGTTTCCTGCTGATCCATGAAGCCCTTTTGTCGGCTGCCTTACCCGTCCAGCGGAAATAAGGAGGCAAACACCAAGCCCTTCTCCATGCAGTTTAATCAGGAACCTTCATTTTTACTTCTTCTCTAGCTAGCTTCTTTTATATTCTTCTATATCTTCTTCTTACATCTTACTAGTTACATCTTTCTACTTTCTTCTTACTTACTCCTATTCCCTACATCTTACTACATACATCTTACTTCTATTCTTATTCTTACATCTTACTTCTATCCTTACATCTTACTTCTATCTTTACATCTTACTTCTATATCTACTTACTTCTATTCCCTAAATACTTACTCCTATCTATCATCTTACTTACTATCTATATACTTACTCCTAATCTCTCCCCAGCCCCCAGCCCTTGTGGGTTAAATACTTTCCCTGATCCCAATCAGCATAGGCTACATGGCAAAACATAATAGGCTATGAGAAATCATGCCAGCTTGCATCATAAACTAGAGGCACACAGCTTTTCCAACTAAGGCTTGTTTATCTCAATGCTCTCTGCTCTGGCCAGAGACCAGGTGTTCAATATATATGTATAGGGTGGCAGCTGTGGCTCCCCACACACTTTATCTTCTCAAAATCACTGAGCAGAGCCAGGACCTTTCCTTTAGAGAGTTGTATCTATTGATAATTACCCAAACAGAAGCTTAGAACTATTAATCTATTAATTTATTTAAAAATAACCACAGGGGTATGGATGTAATTCAGCAGTAGAGTGCTGGTCTAGCCTGCATAAAGTCCTGGGTTCAATCCCCAACAACACAAAAATAGAATAAAGATAACAAACCCATTGTGTCCTTATAAATAATATTACATAATCATTTTATTAAAATAACCATTTTCCCCAAAATATTAGGAGAGTGATATTGTTTTGTTTTTGTTTTATTTTGTATCTTAAGTCCTTCCTTTAATCTGGCTTATTGAAAAGTAGTTGATTTACAGGTATTATCTGCATCTCACACTCAGTGTGCTGTGATTGGTTGTTTGAGGTTGAAGGATAGTTTTCTAAATGACAACATAAATGAATATCCTACACACATCCCTGGATGAAAAATTTAATCTCCTCACTAAACCTTATAGCCGCTGCTGAGGAGATGGCTCAGTGGGTGACCGGAGTGCCATACAAGTAAGAGGACATGGGTTGAGGTCCCCAGAACCCACTTAAATCTGGGTGCAGTAATGCACATCTGGAATGCTGGTGCTTGGACAACTGGATGGGAGATGGGAACAAGAGAGTTGTCTGGTCTGGTGTATGCAGCCAGTGCACAGAGACCCTGTCTCAAGACTGACTGGAAGGCAAGAACCAAGACCAGAGGGTTTCCTCTGACTATACATGCACACCTAAACTGGGACATACATGTACCCACACATGTATTCTTGTAATGCAAAAGCATTATACACTCCTCAAAAAAAAGAATTAAAAAAATGTATGAGCAGTGACTAGCAACTTCGCAGTCAGCAGTGAATATGCAGAATATCTACAGCACTTGGAACCTTGTGGCTGTGCCCCCTAAAAAAATAAAATACAAAACCAGAAGAGCAAGTAATGCAGCCTGTCCCCTGCTGTCCTACAGCATGGTTGATCGATTCCAGGACATATGAGACAAGGGTGCCTGAGTGGAAGATTAGCGTGAAGATACCAGATGACAGGTGACAAAGTTTCATAGGTGGCTGATGAGGAATAGAAAGGGAACATGATCACTGTGACTCTAGTGGCTGTCTCCTCCATACAAAGGACACCACCTTCCAGTCCCACCCCCCTTCCTCCTTTCCCATCTTTGCACCTTACACTTTGTCTTTCCCATCCTTTGGCTTTAAAGCCACACCATGTCTCTTGTAGCACAGAATGAAACCACCAGATCTCGCATCCATTAGATAAAAATAATACAGACCATTATCCTAACTTTCAAAATAAGAAAGACAAAGGATTCATAGGTTTTTCCGGACAGAAAAGAACTTTTGGGACAAAGTGGCTGCTTGGCTCCAATGAAAACAGCATATTCTGAGGTGAGATGGTTTCCCTAAATGGAAAACTTGTTCTCAGAACACTACCAGTCACGGTCCTTCCTGGAAGTCCCTGTCCTCAACATAACCCCCCAGGGCAATAATGCTTAGTTTTTTCATCATTGTTTACTTTAGTCTGTGCTACTATAACAAAATGTCAAAGACTAAGTAATTTATAAGCAACAAAATGTGGTTTTCACCATTCCGGAGACTGGGAAGCTCAGAATCAAGCTGCCAGTGGGTTCAGTGTCTGGTGAGGGGCTTCTCTTTTTTTGCTCCAAATGGCACTCTGTGGTTGCTTCTAAACAGCAGCCCTTCTCAGGAGAATAGATGTTTTGCAAAAATATCTCCCCCTCCAAAAAAGAACTTTGCCCCTGTCAACTTAATAAAGACTTTATTGCAGTTTGAATGCGAACTGTCCATCTGGGCTTATGTATTTGAACACTTGGCCCAGCGAGGGGACCTTGAGTTGGTCCCCCTGGTAGGAAGAGATACATAGCATCTCTCCATGTCCTCTCTCTGCTTCCTGACTGGGGATGCAGTGATTAGCCACGGCTCTCAGAACCCTTCCACATGCCTTCCCAGATGTCATAGTCTATATGCCTTCTTACACTGTGAGACAAAATCAACCCTTTTTACTGTAAGTTATTTCTCATCAGGTATTTGATTATAGCAAATGCAAAGAGATTAGTAATTAGTACAGATCCTAATGTCATGATTTAACCATCCAGGAGATGGTTAAATCCAATCACACTGGTAAGAAACTTGGAACACAGGAGTTATAGGAGCAGGTCACATCACAAGCACAGGCTTAGGTAATGTCCTTGACACTTGATGGCAGCCTCCATGCACACCCAATTCTTTGTGTGGAACTTGAAAATGAAGAAGGGCCTTTGGTTGTAATCACCCCTCTTTTTAGCCAGGCTGCCCTGTGAACTGAGCCTGAGGTCTGCCTGACACCTTAGAAATCCTCATCTTCATGCATTGCTTTTAGGCAACAAGCACCAAAGGCTCAACAAATCATGTGCCGTTAGTGATCAACAACACACCCCTCGGCTCTGACTATCAGCAGAAAGGCAAAGATGAGAAAATGCCAGCTCCGTATTTCCCGGCCACCTTTCGTAGTGATTTTATATAAACAGATAAAACAAATAAACATCAAGACTAGGCCCCGTGTGTGTGGCATCATGCAATATGCATGTCTTATGGGAAATGGCTGTCACGCCTGGTGTAGTTTGGGTGGTGTCACCATCCTTCTTCCCAGTAATGAATGATGCAGTTGTTCATAATGTCCTGAACAAAATCTACTCTGTGACAGATGTTCAGAATCAGTAATAAGAGAGGACACATGACCAATGTCTAATAAATTAATTGAATTGAATTTTTTTTTTTTTTGCTCAAGCAGACAATTTACCAGCTTTTATAGACACAAAAGAAGGCCCCCTTCGTCTGGAATTATGGCACCCCAAAAGTGATACCTAGGACCCAGTTTCATTACCAGATGTAACAGTGTCTCTGGTAACAGAGTTTGGCTCTTAGCACATTTTTCTTCAGCAGGTAAGACTTTCTCAGTGAAGGAGGTTGTGTAACACAAGCAGAGTTGCCTGGTAGCTCTTCCTGCCCCAGCAGCTCCACACACCATCGCACCATGCAAGCTACACACACCATCACACCATGCAAGGCTCCGTGGCACTGTTTCCCAATGGCTGCTCTGCAGATTCACCAGAACCAATGTCCTTCTCACGGCCCCAGGTCCTGGGTGTTAGGAACACGTGGCTTTTTGCCTTAGGAAAGCTGACACCATCAGGGGCTGGGCATACAGATCTAGACAAGTGTTTGTCCCAGGTTTTACCCAAGTAGTCTATAACATTCATAAGTTGGTAATTAGCTTTGTTCGAATTCTGCAATTTCAATAGGGAGTGGGTAAAACCCTTGCCTTTTACAAGTAAGTAACTAGAGTCAGTCATTAAAACTAAATGACTTTCTTATATCCACAATGTGTGTACATAAAGGAAGACTCCCCCTCTGAGTCTTCTTGTCTTCTGTTGATGTCTACAGCCAACAATCAAGACATGGGAATTAAAAAAAATCACTTCCACTAGTGAGTAAGGGTTTTTTTGTTTTTAATCTCCTTTCTATGTTTCTTGTTGTACCTTCATGTCAGAGTGGCAATCACTAAAGAATGCCCATAGAAACCAGATCTACAGGTGCACATGATGTACCCCTTTCCTCACCCTTCACACACCCATGGATACCAGATCTACAGGTGCACATGGCACACCCCCTTCCTCACCCTTCACACACCCTTTAGATACTTTCTGGCTAAAACCACTGGGATGGTAGTGAAATAACTGTCCTACCATAGTGACTTTACTACCATAAAGTCTCTACATGTTCACTTCAAACATAAGTTTTTCTGGTATTTTTTTGATGCACTTTGGTTGGATTGGGAATGTGCACCCGTGTACACAGCAACCCAGCTAGATAGTAGTTTGGGGTAACGAGTCTTAAGCCAATGAGCATTTATTGAGCATTCCCTGGTGCTAGGCCTCTGTCCTATGTTTTAGAACTCAGCTCTGGATCCAGCAGGCCACAGTTTGAACCTTAAAGTTAACAGTTGCCTCCACTTAGCCTTCCAAGAAGTGTCTTGGAATAAGTAAATTCCTTTAGTCAAGTTTATGATTAGAGCAAGGATTTTATAAATTTCCTTTCTAAATCAAGAATCAAAAGGATCAGGAGCTGGAGAGATGTCTCAATGGTTAAGAATACTGGCTGCTCTTCCAGAGGACCTCGGTTCAATTCCCAGCACTCACATGGCAGCTTACAACTGTCCATAACTCCAGGATCTCACACTACCACACAGACACACATGCACGCAAACCATCAATGCACAGAATATAAAAATAAATAAAATCTTTAAAAACTAAGATCAGTTTGCTATATTGTAAAGCATCCAGTTCGTTCCTGTGGGAGCAGAGTGTTGGCGTGTTCCTGCATGACCATATCCAAGGCCCCAGGGCTGGTGCAGATGGTCTGAGGCTCCCTTTACCCCTAGTCATTGCTGTTTCACCATTACTGTGGCTTCTTCAGCCACCCATCTCAGGGACACACATACCTCCGTGACGTAAGAAGTCATCCTGAAAAGCTTCGCAGAAATCACCTTGTTCGAGTCAGTCACCTTGCTAATGGCCTGGGGAGAGGCCGAGCTGATGGAGAAAGAGTGTTGAGCCAGTGCTCGGCATTTGTGTGATGCGGTTCAGTAGTTACCCCCATTCATGTTCTGTAAAACCCAAGCTTCTGCAGGTAGCTAGGGCTGCATGCTTTCTCCCTTGTACCCCAGACTATCCTGATACCTGATGGGAACTGCTGACTATATTAAGTATTTATTGGTTCATTATTAATATCTGTGCAGGTGCATGTCCTACACACATCTCTGAAGGTAGAGGACAACTTCAGGTGCCATCATTCCTTAGGAGCTGTCCACCTTGTTATTTGAGATGAAGGCCTCTTGTTTTAGGGCTCTCCAAGTTGCTGAGACTGTCTGGCCAGCAAGCCCCAAGCACCTGCCCATCTTTGCCTTCCCAGAACCGAGATTATGAACAAACGCCACCACACCTGGTGTCTTGTTTTTGTTGTTGTTTTAATTTTTGTAACATATGGTCTGGGGGTTGAAGCTCAGGTCCTCATGTTTACATGGTAACGTACTTTACCTGTAGGAGCTACCGCCCTGTTCTCTATATTAAGTATTTTTTTTATTTTTTTTATGTTTCATTATAAATGAATGTTTTTAAATGCCATGTATAATATTCATGGAAAAAAAAAAAACCCAAACGCTCTCTCTCCCTACACGTCCATGATTATCACCAGGCTCCTTCTTGGTTTTTGTCACATACTGTTTTCAGTTATCATTCACTGAAGTCAGTGGGGATTGAGGTGCTGAAGTCAAGTGATGACTTTATGAAAGAGCATCTCTTTGGGGGCATCAATTTAGGTGACAAAGAGAACACCATGTTGGCTTCTAACTGATACTGAATGCACTGTGAGACATTGTGGAGACTAAATGGATGTCCTAGAGACCCTGTGCTGCCTGCCAGTCTCTCTCCAAGGCACTAGTCCAGAAAAGTAAGAGGAGACACAATTCTCATGATGCTCTCAGGACAGACAGCTGAGCCCTTCCACTGCGGATACTCTCTGCACATCCTAAGGAGAGCAAATCAGGAGCATAACTAGCAGAAGTGTGTGATTAGGAGGAGAAATCGTCAACTTGAATAATTTGAAGATTTAAATTGAGGTAATTTTTATTCCCATTAAGGTTTGGAGGA
Organism: Mastomys coucha; assembly: GCF_008632895.1. Classification (NCBI taxonomy): domain Eukaryota; kingdom Metazoa; phylum Chordata; class Mammalia; order Rodentia; family Muridae; genus Mastomys; species Mastomys coucha. The sequence continues at coordinate 215,710,718 of NW_022196905.1, forward strand.
AGGGCCTGTTTCTAAATACTGGATTTTGTGTGTATTTTAAATGATAAGCACGAGTCAGGAGCCATCTGTTACACTGTCCACAGAACCAAATGTTCAGTTTATCCCAACCTGATGAGGTAGTGTGTAGTGTCCTGATCTGCTGTGGCTCACTGTTGCAAGGCCTGTACTGCCTCATGACGACACACCTCATGACGACACACTGCACAAGGTCCTAGAGGCCATTTACTGAAGTTTTTGCTGGCTACTAGAAAGCCAGATGTCCTTAATGATGCTAGAGCTGCCCCTGAGAGTCCAGAAACTCAAGGGCATTCACCCTGGTTCACGGCTCAGCTTCTGGAAGCTTAGATTCACCTGTATCCATCACTGCTCACTGCTCAGCTTCTGGAAGCTTAGACTCACCTGCATCCATCACTGCGAGACATTTATTTGCTGCTCACCGCACATCATTTTGAACATGTGCCCTATGAAAACCAATCACGGAATGATAAATGCCCTGTCTTGAAAAGGGCAGAGAACACAGTGTAGGCGGTCCCTCAGGTCTAATACAGGGTCGACTACGGATTATTTTAGTAGTCTTTTTGCAATACTTCCCACAGTGCTGTCTTACACACCTCAGAGGTATGTAAGTGAGAAGAGAGATTGGTGTGCTGTTGCCAAAGAATCTGGAATAAACAGCGCCTTCGGTCTTTTCCCGGGGCCCCACAGGTGGCAGAGCTGGCCAACTATTGTCCTTAGGCATTGAGAACATCAGCCAGCGAGACAAGGTTATGTCAATTAAATGACAGTTTATGGAAGACATAAGTGAGACATGGAGTCCATCATCTTCTTCCCCACAGGGCATCAGGACTGTGACAAACAGGGCCCTGGGGACCGTTTCCAGGTGACCTTTTGTAGCCATGGTTTATTTTAAAGATCTTTTACATCTCCTGCTTTCTAAAAGCCTCCAGTACAGCTTGCAGTAAAACACACAGAGAGCAGCACGGAGGACTGACAAGTCAGCAAGGCAGAGCAATCTGTGGCAATGGAGAAGAGAGGTTCTGTGCCTTAGGAAAGGAGAAACAATAGCCCTCAAGCCCTGGCAGAAGCTAAACGATTAAATATAATTTTAGTCTTGTAATCTCTGTCAGAGTGTACAGTAACATGACGATTTGGAAACACTCACTTTTTTCCCCCAATGCATATGAGACTTGCTGTCTTGACCCTTCATGTGTGCAGCTCAGGGGAGTAAATCGCATAGTTGTGCGGGTAATCAAGGGAATTTTCACATCGCACGAAGCTGAAGCTGTGTCTCTTATAATCACCAAGTCCCTACTCTGCTTAACTACTCAGAGAAACCCACATAGGTGAAACCATACAGTGTTTGTCATTGGTGACAAACTTATTATACTTGGTGTACAACATAAAGATCTATTCAAGCTGGGCTGGACAGACGGCTCAGTTAAGAACCCAGGTATGATTCCCAGCACCTAAACCAGTCAGCTCACAGTCCACTTCCTTGCCTCTTCTAGTTCAGCCTACTGTTGAGGACTGACTTGGAGCTGTGCATTTGTTTTTGGATTTTAAAGGCAGGATACAGAGTCACTCTTCTTTCCCAGAGTAGTCAAGTGCAGTCTCACTTGATGCTACCTGATTACTCTGTTCAAAATGAGATGCAATCATTAAATGAATAAAATCATACAGTAGGATCTTTCTGCAAAGGCAGAAGTTTTAATGCCAGTATCATGCCAAAATATTGTCCTCGCTTCTACTTCTTCTGAAGTACCTTTCTGTACATGAAATCTAATTGTGCCAAACAATGTGGCAAGGTTAAGCATGGTTGTAAGGTGGCCAGCCTGCTTTCATGAATTTTAAGCTGTACTGAGTGCACCATCTTCTTTTGGAAAGAGATTTGGAAGCACAAAAGTTCTACTACATAGTGCAGAATAAAGGATAAGCAATGGACTCATTGATGACAAAATCAGTTTCATGCTGGAGATCTCTGTGCAGTTGGATGATAGAGGAGAGACTCGAAGCTATTCGCTTGGACCAAAGTGTCCGAGAAAGTAAAACATCAGGGTTTGGATCATGGCTTCCTCATATCCAACACTCCTCATAAACATGCTGATAGTTCCTTACAAGATGTAATGAGAATCAGTAAGAAGTAACTCAACTCTTGCATGCAGGAACTGTCCCTGAACACAGCCATGTGGGCTGCAAGGCTCTTCAACAAAGAGTTAATGGGCTCAGTTCAGACCCACGCGGCAAAAACTGCTTTCTTCAAGGTGTATTGCCACGCACTCGCCCTCTCAGGTGCTTCCAGGCAGGGTTGCGTCTTTCTAACTTTTGCTCTGTGTGTGGATATTGTGCTAACACGTCTTAGTAACAGAAACACTTTGACATGGAGGTGTTTACTTCTGGTGTTCAGCATTAATCAAGTCACTTCTACCTTGTGAACATCTGCCTTGTCTCTCCTCTTCCTCAGTGTACTAGCCTATATATAGAAGTGATAATAATAAAATGGTTTTCTTCCTTGAAAATTCATTTCATGAATTTGATGCATTCTTGGCTTGCTTCAACCAAAATGAGCACTGACTTCTCTAGAAATATTTTCTCTAGTGCAATTATATTTTTAAAGAACTAACCTTCATACAGTACTTTATGCATTGGGAACTTCTACATAGCTCTTTCCTATGTCTGTACAAGATTGGAATGATCTGAGCTATTTGGGTGTTGCTAGTGCAAAGCCTGGGTCTCAGAAGTCACAAGACTGGGAGCCTCTGGAGCTGCATGGCAACTTCATGCAAAGCCAAAAGTGCTTGCTCCCCTGTGGGAAAGAAAGGGCAGGCCAGCAAGAGTCGGTAAAGTGCTTGTCCCACAAGCACCAGAACCTGAGTTTGTGTCCCAGAGCTCCCATTAAATAGTCAGGTGCAGTGGTTGCTTATAATCCACATGCTGGAGAGGTAGGATCCCTGGGATTAGTCAGCCAGGCTTAGCCTACTCAGGAAGCCAGCTAAGAGACCTTGTCTCAAAAAAAACCACAAGGTGGATGACACTTTCCTCCTCAGGATATCATGCTAAGTTGTCCTCTAGCCTCTACAGCAATGTGAAGTCACACACACACACACACACACACACACACCACCACCACCACCACCACCACCACCACCACCACCACCACACACCATACTACATATAAGGACACTTTCAGAAGTCAATGTCAAGTTTATATTTGTATCAAACACCATGAGCACACTTATTAGTCTCCTCTCTCCACTTTCTGAAATCCTCATAAATGTCATATTTTATTTGGGAGCCACTTAACAATCATACTATCTATAATTTACCAGTAGCCTGTCGGCTTCCCGTCGGCTTCCCATTGACATCACATGCATATGCCTTCACTTCCTTGCTTTATATACTTCCCGTTTCTTTTTCCTTTTCCTTCTTCTTTTATCATGAAATATATATTGAGTAACAGCTGATACTTAGCTGATACTTAACTTCATTTTATTTTTGACTTTTAAAACGCTTTGTTGCATATGGGTCCTCTGATTAAGAATCTCATAATAAACCGAATGGTGGAAATGAACTAAGCCATTTCTCCCTCATAGACACATAGAAATGTTTTCACAAAAACAAAACAAAACAAAACAGACCCTCTTAAATACATAGGCAGTCTCAAAAGGAGAAGCAAGCAGAGCAGGAGCGATAGCTTGCTTAGTTATAAGCTTCCTTTGTAAACAGGTGGACCTGTGTTCAATCCCCAGAACCCATTATGATCAGCGGGTGCACACACGATATGGTGGTGCACACATACAAGCCCAGGGCATGGGAAGAGGAGGAAGGCAGATCCATGAGAGTCACTGGCCAGTGAGCTCAGGCCAATGAGAGGCCAAGTTTCCAAAAGCAAGGTGGATGGAAGCTGAGGAACACCAGCTGAGGTTATCTGCTCTCCGTACTTCCACAGAGGGACTAGGGCAAGGGGGCAGGTCTGCTTAACTTTGAGCTAAAGCTCAAACAGATGAGGGGGTACAGACATCTGCTTTAGGGGTGAATATTAGAACACAAACAGGAAAAGGGCTATGAATCCAGCTAGCTTGGGGCCTGGGATAGAGCCCCATGACTCTGCTACCAAGAACAATAAAACTCAGCTACACTTTGACTAGACCAGGGACATGGCAAGGAAGCGGAAAGAAATAAGGAAACAGGCCTGCAGCACATTAAGTGGAGGCTAAAGTTAACTACCAGTGTCCTAGCACTGAAGCTGAGGAATTACCAATAAAACTGGTCCAGAAGACGGAAGGCACTTGGCACTCACGGCACTTCTCACTGCCAACACTTCCCATAGAGCTCCTTCTACAAGCCAGTGCCATACAGGTTCACAGAGGAGTGCCAAAGTGTGTGCTAAATGTGTGTCCTGGCAACCTAAAAATGAGCTTGGAAATCTGAAAGAAACTATAAAAAGAAGCACATTGAAATGTCTGGTGGCATAATAACCATAAGAGAAGGAACGCCTTATGGGAAGTCACAGATGTTTCTGAAAGAACTAAATAGTAAGACATCTTCACTCCTTGACATAGCAAAAACCACCACTGAAATTCAAGCCCTAGGTACAAGCAATATGATATGGACATCGTAGTACGAGTAACAAGAATAACAATAGCACATCTTTGCTTCTTGACGCAACAAATACTACCACCAAAATTCAAGAACTAAACCCAGCAACATGAAATGAAGTTAGTATAAATAACAAGAAAATTAAATAAATTAATTATTATTAATTTAATTATAAGATTAATTAAAGAAAAAGGGGTCATGAATTTGACAGTGATTCAGGGTACACAGGAGTAGTTGGAGGGGGACAGAGAAGGCTGGAAATGATATAAATACAGTACTTGTACATGAAATTCTCAAAAATAATAAACAATGAATAGACTATAGATATTAACATGTGGGTTTAATAGACAAAGAAAAATATTTAGTTGGAAAATAGATGTGAAATAAAATCACCTAGAAAGAAGAGAGCAAGAAAAGGGTGTGAACGAAAGAGGAGTTAACATAGAGGTGATGAGAAAGGCTAAGGTCCCACTCAGAGCTCAACAATGTGGCTGGAGTAAGGATGCTGCATGAAGAGGCTGCAGCAAAGGCCATGGCAAAATTTAACAAATACCTACATGTCAGCAACAGCACTGTGCCTCCCACAGAAGAAGCAAAAAGCAGTCCCTCCCTAGTCATCTGCACATCAGAGTGAAGGCGCAGGCATGGGTTAAGAGTAAGAACATAGTGCTACCAAAGAAAATTCAAGACTATGTGGGGCTCTTCCCAGAGCCAGGAAGGAGGCCCGGGTTTCATGGAATAGGAGCCTTAAAGTTCTGGGAGAAATTACTTGTCAGGCTAGAAGTCTGGAGCTTTGGAAAACATCCAAGCAGTCAGGTTTGACACGGTGAGACAAGTTGAGTTGAGGACTTCATCTAAAAGAGTCACTAAAACATCCTCTTTAATAAGTACAAAATGGAACGCAGAAGTGAGGTGTGATGGACAGGAAGTGCTGATGTGCAAAGACCCTGCTATACCCAGACATACTGGTGGGGCCAGCCTGGAGCCACGTGGTGGTGAAGCACTTGCCTGGAGGCGTAAAGACTGGGATCCACCCTTGGTGCTGCAGAAGGCAGTAAGGCCATATTGAGAAACACACCAGTGAATCAAAGAGGAACAAAATGGTTCTGACTGTGATTCGAAAGCAGGATGGATCCAAGCCTAAAAGACCATTAGCATGGAGAATGGGAAGCGCTAGAAGTGGGATGATGTAGTGTCAACAGTTTCCTGTTTCTGGGGGAAATCTTCCAATTAACTCTAGATTTTAAACTATGCAAGCTCTTCATTCAAAAATAACCATTAGAAGTGTGAAAGAAAGAATGTACATTTTCTAAAAGCAGTAGAGAGACAGACATGAAGAGGAAAGCTGGATTGATGCAGTTAAAGGAAGGAAAGCAGAGAGCAAAGAAAGAGAGAACAGAGGGCAAGGGGGCCAGTGTAGTGGTGGGAAAGTCCAAACCTGCCATCGTCGCAGTAAATGAAAACAGGTTAAACCGAGCTACTCAAGTGGCAAATAGTTGAGAACGGATAATGGCAAAACTTGGAGACTCTCAGTTTTTTGAATTTGGCTTTTTGATGATTAAATACATGTGGTGAATTTTAAACCAATAGAATAAAATAAAGCTGGAGAAAAGACATCAAGCAAGTCCTAACAAGAGAGAGGGAGGAAGAAGATGGGGTGGGAGGAGAAGACAAAATGAAAAAATTGCAAACAAGTTAAAGAAAAAACTATTAATAAAGGGGTGGGGAGCTTGGCAGACGCTTATTTGGACGTTGAGGCAGGAGGATTGCTTGAACCCAGGAGGGCTATGCAGCTGTGAATGTAGCTTAGCTGGCAGAATGTTTGCCTAGTTTTGAGCACTATATAAACTAGATGTGGAGGCGAATGCCTGTAATCCTACTGCTGTAACCCTTCTGTTAGAGCAGGAAGATCAAAACTTCAGCTCATCCCCAGCATCATAACAAGTTTGAGGCCAGTCTGAGCTGCTGCATGAACCCAACTAATAATGCTACTTGTTATTATTTTTGAAAGTGTGATGTAATGATAGAAAGATTATAAATAAAATGGCCTGGGTAAGAACATGAAGAGACAAATCACCAAAAAAAGAAATGTCAGTAAATATTTGAAAAAAAACATGTTGAGCTACTGGTAATACCGGAATGGAAATAAAAGCAATTAACTATGAGTTACCCTTGAACATGCGCTCGTCAGATGGCAAAATATTTGGGAGCAGATAATTAGGAGGGTGTGGAATGGAAGGGCTTTCCTGGACCCGACTGGTAGGAAGCGGTGCTAATGACTAGAAGAGCAATTCTGTACCAAGCTCTGTCTTGTGGAAGCACACAAGGGAGTTCTCTGTTGTCCTTTGTAACAGCAATCAAAAGCTAAGAATCCATGTGCTCTCCCACCATTAGACCTTGGCTTTGTACATTATAACAGGGGCTGGAAAGAAAGCTCAGTGGTTAAGAACGTGGGCTGCTCCTGCAGAACACCAGTGTTTAGTTCCCCAGCACCTATATCAGGCATCTCACATGACTAGAGTCCACCTCTAAGAGATCTGACACCCTCTGGCTTCCACAGCCACTGCATTCATGTGTACACACACACACACACACACACACACACACACAGAGATGCATATGCACATACATACTTTCACACATGCACATACATACTTTCACACATGCACATGCTTTTTTATAAAATTGTTATAAGTTGTGATGTTATTCACAAAGCTTGAAGCAGCTAGAGTGACCTCACTTAGTGTTCCCAGTATTAAAATAGACACCTTTCATACTTACGTGTTGAGTGGAAATTAGTTACTGAGGGATGCCATCTCTAGTGTCAAATCTCAGCACGACGATACAGAAGTGTGTTGTTTTACACATGAGCACTTAACACACACATCTGAGAACAAAGGCTAATCCATCAAGCTTGCTGTTCCTATCTTAGATGAGGAAGAGCCAGGTCAGACCCAACAGGAAGAGACTAGGCCTCAACTATGCCATGATGAAACTGCTTAAAAATCTAAAACAAGTATTCTAAAAGTGTTAGCATTTGTTCCATGCTCAATTCTTGGTAGTAACTCTACAAGCTTCTAATGTCAGTGTGTGCATGCATGTGTGTGTGTACATGTGCGCGGAGAAGGAGGTACTATGACTACCCAGAGCAAAGTTTGCCCTGTTTCCCTCTGGGTTCCTCACCTCTTAGAAGAGGCTTAGCACTTGAGGAGAGCTCAGGGTGCATCCTGGGAGGGGGCTGGAGGGCACCTGGAGAAATGCACCAGCCTCGTGGCCCTTCTGTCCCCTTGACTTGGCAACTCTTTTCCTGTTGCACTGGTCATCTTGTTACATTTGCAAAGCCTCCCAATGGGCACATTTTTTTTTCTGAAAAACATCTTAAAACAATGTGATGCCATGTTTATCCCTCAAGGAGAGAGAAAAGAAAGACCTCTTCGTTGTATATATGAATTTATACGGAAATATTTGGGTGGTGGAATGAAGGGATAGGGTGGCTGTGTGGATGGAAACATTTCTGTATATGGTGCCATTGCTGTCTGTCTTGATTAGAGCCGATTCTACTTCTTGCTCTTACCTTTCTAATTTTCCTTTAATTCCATGTATCAACTACATCGGTGAAGTCAGTACCAGGCCTACTCCATAACCTCTGTAAGAGAGGCCATGTGGAAATAAGCATGGTTGTGACCGCCTTCTGTTCACTGCAGCCAACCCAGTCCTTTCTAGTCAGTCTGTCACACTGACAACCAACGAGGCTTGGGCTTCACCCCGGATCACCACAGCTGCTCTGGTTTGTGGGTGATCTCATCACAGCACCCCCATCCACTAACAGTACCCTTAATGTGGAAAGAAACCATGGCTCCCTGACGTATCCGCGTTTCTCCCGTGTTCTCCCAGGGGGATCGAAGGGCTTTAGAAACCATTGACTTACAGTTACTCGGAAAGGCATCTGACTTGTCTTTAAAATGCACATCTGTTTCATGTTGAAGCCACAGGGAGAACTGGCTCAGGGTTCTTGTTAAGCTGCCCAGGCCTCCAGCCTGGACATGATGGTGACCCGTCTTCTCAGATGTACGCGACTGCTTTTCCTTTGCAGAGAGAAGATGCACCAGTCTGCCATGTATGAACTGTGCCAGGGGATGCGCCAGATCAGCCTTCAGTTCGTGCGGCTGCAGCTGACCTTTGAAGAGTACTCCATAATGAAGGTTTTGCTGCTACTAAGCACAGGTATATTGATGTCCACCCTGGAACTCTTTCTACACTGTCAGGTCATCTTCCCTGCATGAGAGTGGCCCATTTACGATGCTCTGGTAGTTGTTACCCACCCCCTGGAAAGAAATAAATGCATGCTTCTGTGAGAGAGATGGAAGGAGGGTACATGAACTAAATTCCTTGCTAATGATAAAATTGGATGTGTTAAACAGTGCAGCCCTTCATGCCTGCCCTCACCCAACCACTAAGCATTTGTTAAGTGTCGGATTGTGATATGTGGTACGATCACTCAGTCTTAGCTTGTGGGGAGCTTGTCTTATCCTGTAAGACAAGTTCAAAGATAACTTGGATACATTGAGAGACATGGTGACTTACTAAGAGTTGAGGTGAGAAGGTCTGCTGGTGGCTCAGAGAAGGACACTTCAGTTCTATAGATGAAAGGATAGCACATAGCCTGGCTGGATCTCAGGGGCTTTGAAGAGTTCTAGATTGGATCCAAGGGGTGTGTTGTCTCTTTGTGACATTCCTGTTGGCAGTGTGAGTGAATGTGTATAGGGTGGGGATGAGACCTTAAGTAAGATGCTTAATTATTAATGTTAATTTTAAATATTTTATGCATGCATTCAGTAATTTTCCAAAATGCATCTGATCCTGTTGTACTGGGAGTCAGGGAGAATAGAGGAGGAATGTTGATTGGACCAGATTATTCAATGCCCAATGGAAAAAGTCTAAATTGTATCAAGCATTTCTGAGCAGAGGGTGGCAGGGTCAGTGCTGTTTGCAGCTCTGAAAACTTACCAGCAGGCAACTGAATTTAGGGAAAGATGGAGGAGCAGCAGGTGGGTGGCAGGCCCCATGAGACGAGGCGACAGTCACATGATGAGCAGAGCAAGGCTGTCCATTCAAGATGGTGGCAGAACTGCTCTTAGTAACCACCCAGACAGAAGAGGAAAGTAGATCAAAATAAAGCAAACATGATGAAACCAGGAGACAACGACCAACACAGGAGATGCCGTGACAGAATGCCATAGTGAGGACACACTTTGAGAGGACTTTGTGGAGTATAGAATTAATTCTACTTTTTGATTGGTTAAGTTTTTATAACAACTATTGTCCTATTGAAGATGGCCAGAAGATGGGGAAATTTTGGGACTGAAAACCAGTAGTCAGGTTTGAAACATAAATACTTATTTATTATTATTCCTAGCTGAGGTACAAATGGTATATAGAATTCTGTCCATGTTAGAATGTTTTTATACTACCTGACTTTTATTAGAGCAGAACTATATGTCATTAAGACTCACACTGAGAAGATGCTGATTCCTGTTGGGACTAGATATCCCAGGGTTGGGGGGTACCAATGGTGGGCTCCTCTTCCTCTGAGGAGGAGAGGGAGAGGCATTAATGGGGAGAGGGATTTGCAAGGGCAGGACTGGGAGGGAAGAAGGCAGGGGGCTGTGATTGGGATATAATATGAATTTTAAAAGTTATTTTAAAAAAGGACTAAAATTCAACATAAACCAATTATTGCAAATCAGAGATATATTCCTCATCCACATTTTACATTAACTTTATTTTTACTTAGTACATTTTAATTAAAATATAATTGCTTTATGTCCTTCCTTCTTTTTCATCCCTCCAGCCCCTCCCATGTTTTCTCCCTTCACACCAGTTGCCCTTTCAAACTGATGGCCTCTTTTTCTTTAATTATTATTGTTAGATATGCATATAGATACTCAAATAAATGCATAAATATAACCTGGTGAGCCCAATTTTGCTGTTTGTGTATATACCGTTCAGGGGCTGGCCACTTAATGTTGGATAACCATTCAGGGGGCTCATCCTTGGGGGACGCTGGCTGTCCCTCTCTGTACAGTCCTTAGCCTCCATAGTTCTTTGTCTAGGAATGGGACTTTGAGATTTCTCCCCTTCTGCAATGGCATGTTGTCTCTTGATACTTTGTTTCTTCGGGTCCTGTTTAGACAGCCATTCTAGACTCGCAGCAGTCTCGCAGCAGACCACTGGCCCTCTATGACCAAGTATCTGACAGTCACAACTTGAGGAAAGGTTGGCTTTAGCTCACTATGTCAAACATCCCAGTCCATGGTTGTTGGCCCCGTGTGCTCAGGGTAACAGCAAGGTATGACAGGGGAGCTTCTTTGTAGCAGACAGAAAACAGAGGAAGGGACAGGCAGGGGACCAACCCCACCGACTTACTTCCTCTAGTTAGGCCCACCTCCCAAAGTTTTCAAGAAGCTCCAAAAGAGCCCCACCAGGTAGGGAATGTGTGCAAACGCGGGCCTGCAAGGGACACGGTCAAGTCCCAGGCCATTGCCTGGTTAAAGAACAAAGAGCCAATGAACTCTTGTTAAAGCCACAGCCATGGCAGAGGGGAGTGTCAGAGAGGTCAGGAACGGAGTGTGGCCAGAAGGTCCCTGGATGGATATGACTAGTAGGGTGGCTTGGACAGAGAAAGTTCAAAACAAGTGAAGAAAACTGGAATTGCCCATCAGGCACATGGGAAGCTTTCCTGGGCTCTCAGTGATCAAGTTTGAGGGAGAAATACAGAGACTAGAGTGAGAGGCAGGAAGGTGACCAACCCCCTCTGACTTGACAAAAATGTCTTGGCAAAAGTGATGGGTGCTTGGTTCTCAAACAACCATGCAAATAGAGGAGAAAGAATCCGAAGAAGCTCACCAGAGATAGAGAGGAGACTCGGGATGGTGACATGGGACAGTTACAGGGAAGCAAACCTCCGAGGAAACCAAGAGAGGTTCTGGATATCAAGAGACAGCAAGGGGTCATGATGAGCAGCATGGAAGAAAGAACAGGATGATGCTTATGAAGAGGAAGGTGTGTGGTCCACACCCAGCCTCACTTGTGCTTCATAAAGGACTGTGGGTGAGGGAGTATCTTCCTAAGGACAGGAGCTAGGAGAACTGGGTAGCTGAGGATAGAGCAGACAGACAGAGATAAAGTTCCAGCAGGTTCTGAGAAGCTGGCCTGAACCAAGAGACCAGAGCCGAGGTCTGTGGATGACAGTGTGGCCTCATGAATGCAGAGCCTCACAGTTGAGTGTGTCTTCCATATGTTGTCTAATTTAACACTCAGAGCATTCCCTTTTGAGTTTAAGAGACCCATTTGAAAGCAGGCCAAAGGAAAGCCCCTGCCTTGTATCTGTCAGTGTCCTGCTTGTGTCCTAGGCACTAACAGCAGCCTGTGCTTCAGGGCTTCAGCTTCTCCAAAGGCAATGCCTGCCTGCATTCCTGGAGACCCACTCACTGGCTGTCGCTGAGGTACATGACAGGCAGCAGGAGGCCAGTGAGGAGGGCAGGACAGTGGACTCTCAAACATGGGGCCAACCTGGCAGGAGGGGCCACTCTACAGCTGTGGGTTTTTTTTTTTTTTTTTTTTTTTGAAGGTGCGCTTAGCCTCTTGCTTTATTTTCAGTGAATCTGATGATCAGGGCAGGGTGCAGGCCTCCCAGGTTACCACAGGCCAGCCATTCCTCACTAATTGCACTGAGCCCATCTCTTGCACAGGGGAAGTGGGAAGAAGCCGGGCCCTTTCTCACAGTCCTGATTTGCCCGCCCCAGAGCATAACTGTGTAAAGCGTTATCTTTAAATTTAGTAGACGTGATTTTATTCCATGATGAAACCATGCTACAAGCTATTCTTTTTCTTTTTTCTTTTTTCTTTTCTTTTCTTTTTTTTTTTTTTGTTTGTTTGTTTGTTTTTTTCGAGACAGGGTTTCTCTGTGTAGCCCTGGCTATCCTGGAACTCACTCCGTAGACCAGGCTGGCCTCGAACTCAGAAATCCCCCTGCCTCTGCCTCCCAAATGCTACGATTAAAGACGTGCGCCACCGCCACCCAGCACGCTATTCTTGTTCAGAAAAAATATTTCCTTAAGCCATCAGATGGAAGGCAGACTTTAAGGGAAATGCTTCTGCTAATGTCCATCTCTAACTCTACAAATTTGACTACTTGGACTTAGCTCGTGCCTTATTCTGTTTACATCCATTTACCCCTTCAGCCTCTAACAGCATCTGATATCATTTTTAAACTACCTGAATGAATGTATTAGCTTCCAACTTAGTACTTTCAATTCTGAAGAAAGCAAAATTAAAGGGTGGGAGTGCCTAAGGAGTGTGGGATCACAGAAGCTGCAGGCCTTGGGTGGCTTGCTTTGCTCGTCTGTGATGGACTTCATGAAGCCAGCTCCTAGGCATGTTATGTTTCATGATGGATGGTCAGCCTCTCAGAGGACTTAGTAACGATAGCATAAGAATCCCACATCCTTCGCTTAGAGAGGAAAGCAGACTGAATTCAACCTCATGGCTCTCTGCTCCTCTCCAGCATGCAGGCTCTGGAATTGTTCCAACAGGCCTGCTGCACTTAATAAGTAAATTCAGAAATTCTGGGCAGACATCCAAAATTCGAGGATTTGCTTAAGTTCCCTTTAGTTTTTGATTTGTTTCAACTTCAAAAAAAAAAAAAAAAGTTGGCTGAGAAATTGAGATGCTATACCTCAGTATATGTATTTACAGCAAGAGAATATAAGTGTTAATATTATGATATACCTCAGTATGTGTATTTACAGCAAGAAAATGTAAGTGTTAATATTTGGACATGAGATGATATGACCATGATTCTTTGACAATGCAACTACTAAAAATATGGTGATCTTCGGTTAATCTAGTTGATATAAGCAAATAGTATCACCATACTGAATGGCACGCTGTCCTTGAGTGGGAGATGGTATTTCTCATGTACAGATAGCACCATCACATAAGCATTCATTGACAAAGACTTGCTTTGAACTGCTTTGGTATTTTAAAAACCTGCCAGTCTATGGCTGGGCAGCATAGCTGGGTCTTGGCAAGCTTTCAGCTTCCTCTGAAAGTTTCAAATTCAAATGCCGGAAGTTAGTAGATTTAGGGTCACTGGTAACTTACTAGTTATTGCTGTCTTTCTTTAGTTCTTTAAACTTTTGAGAAGAAACTATTACTTAGGGGTTGGAAAAATGGCTGAGCAGTTACGAGCAAGTGTTCTTGCAGAGGACTCAGATTTGGTTCCCAGAATCCATGGGTGTGGATTTTGAATGGTTCACCACCATTGGAAACTCTGATTCTTGGAATCTCATGCCTTCTTTTAACCTCTATGGGCACCAGGCATGAATATAGTATACATACATGCAGGGAATAACATTTAGACACATAAAATAAATAAACCTTTAAAAAAATGTTTCTTAT
>NW_022196905.1:215724785-215729449 GCF_008632895.1 Mastomys coucha
AGGCGTGCGCCACCACCGCCCGGCTGCCATTTAGCTCTTACCATTAAAGTCACAGCTGTGATTTAGCAAGCCTGGGAAATGTGCATGGTGACCCTTTGCACATTTGCTTCCCCACAGAAACAGATGTAAGGAATCAGTAAGTCAATCGCTTCAGCAGTTTAACTCACAGAGAGGGCTAGCACCACAGTGCAGGTTGATTTGTCACAGAATTTAGTCACATTCTTATTTGTGGAAACAAGATTAATTTGGAGACAGTGGTATTCCTGGCTTCCTGGGGCTACACAAGCTACACACAGAACTCTTTTGTAATTACTCTAAAGTGCTAATTATCCAAGACATCACCATTTATGCCATTTATAAAAAATTAGGAAAGGGGGGTTTTAATAAAACAGTAAGAACATGAGAGTTCTTACATTAGAAGCTCACAGTGTTAATCTCACAGGATGGGTCTCATGTTCTAGGTAACTGTGCTGTTCACAGTTTTAGAGTCTATGTGTTGCCACTCATCCACCGTCCTGGAAAACAAGCAGGAACCTGACTTTCAAAGAGGCATCTTTAATGGCAATGCCACCGACGACCCTCTTTTCACCTTTTGTAATCTGTCCTGCCAGGTGGCTCCTTCCAACAGAACATGGAATTAGGCACAGGAGCACTGGCTACACAATGCTGTGAACTGCAAAATTTTCCCTACTGGGTGAGATCTGGCTAGGGAACCCACAGCTTTGTGGATTTAGACAAGCCACTGAGCTACATACTCAGCTCCTAAAATAGTCTTTGTAAGTGGACTTTTGTTTTAATGTAAAACCTACCCACTTAAAAACAAAACAAAACAAACAAATAAAAAAAAGGAGAAATATGATCTTTCACTTTCTACTTCATCAAAGTTAAAAGTGAACATTAGCTCTCACTGGAGTGCAGACTATTGATGCTGGCCCTGCCTACACACTTGTTAATGCCTCCATAGTCAGGGGATCCTGGGCAGTCATAGAAACTCTGTATTCATCCTTGTCCATGTGGTACATGGGCAATTCCCCCATGGTGTCTGCCATTAAACCTGAATTTGAAAATGCTGCCATCCATGATGAGCCCCAGCTTAGATTGTCCTGTGATACTGACAGAGGTTTTTCTGCCCCTGAGGCACTGGTAAGCTAGGATTCAGAAGGCACTCTGAGGACAGTCCATGTGCCATGTGAAACATGGGTCTAGAAAGTAGATGCTGAAAGTGGCTTCTTTTACTCCATAGTAATGAATCCACTTACAGTCCAGTGTCCTCACCTATAAAGTGAGAATAATAGAGAGCTATGTAATAATACTGGTGCCAGAACAAAAGGAGCTAATATATGTGAAGTAATAATCCATGCCTAATAGTTATCATTCTTGTGTGTGTATGTGTGTGTGAGAGAGAGAGAAAGAGAGAGAAAGAGAGAGAGAGAGAGAAGATGTTTGCCATATATGAAACTGCCATATCTATTCATAAATACAATGAACTAAGATGTAGTCCAACCTCATAACCAGTATGTGAGTTTAAATTATTTGAGGCTATGGAACTCCAAAGATGATAAAGCTGTGTTCTTCACTTGTGGGTTTATGTTTATATTCCTTAACACAGTTCCAAAAGATGGCCTCAAGAGCCAGGCTGCATTTGAGGAGATGAGGACAAATTACATCAAAGAACTGAGGAAAATGGTCACCAAGTGTCCCAACAGTTCTGGACAGAGTTGGCAGAGGTTCTACCAACTGACCAAGCTTCTTGACTCCATGCATGATGTAAGTACAGCCCTTGATCTCCACAAAGTCAGCATGCAGTTGGCTACATATGTGTGTGCACGCACATGTACACAAGCACCCACATGCACATGCACACGAGCATGTGCACACACACACACAAACACATACACAGGCATACACACATGTACACACACACACACATACACACACACAAAGACTTGACACAACAAACCCAGACAACTGGCTTCACATGGCTGTGGAAAGCATGGAAGCATCCAGAGAGAAACTGCAAGAGTTAAAAATCCAGTTATGGTGCCCTTTCTCTGAGGAAGCTTGAGGGGGAGCCTGTGTACAGAGAGGGAAGGCCTGTGCCCTGGACCGTGGAAGGTTCTCAGATTTGCTACAGGTGTC
This sequence comes from Mastomys coucha, assembly GCF_008632895.1. Taxonomy (NCBI): domain Eukaryota; kingdom Metazoa; phylum Chordata; class Mammalia; order Rodentia; family Muridae; genus Mastomys; species Mastomys coucha. The sequence goes on from NW_022196905.1 coordinate 215,726,925, forward strand.
AGATAGAGTTTCACATTTTTGTTTGCAATTTAGGAAATGTTTGGTTCATAAAAATGTTTGCTTTAACATTGCATAAATAGTGTCCATCTTCCACAACTATTAATCTAACAACCCAATCTTTCAAAAACATTATTAGTGGTCCAGAGCCAGCTTGGATCATCTCAGTCTTTGCCAAACGTTGAATCCTATATCCATTAGTCTTCATAGGAGGCATCTCTCATGTTCTGGGTAAATACAGAAAGTAGATTCTGGGCTTGTTTGTGGTTTCATCAACCAAAAATCTAGCTGGAGTGTTGCAGCTTCTACAAACTACCAAGCAGACAGCTCTCCTCCGTTCCTAGTGTCCTTTCAAGCAGCTTTTCCAGCTCTTGCCCAGAGTGTTCTAGATAGTCATGCTCAACAGGTTCTGCATATTTGAGAAAGTTCCCACACTTTCATTTGGAGAATTCATTATCCAGGTTTGGCTTGTATGATTTGAATGATAGATTTCTCTACTCTGGAAAGGAAAATGTTGACAGACTCAGTGGCCACAATTTTAGAAATAGTCCTGTGGAAGCAGAAATCAGTTTATGGCCCTGCAGTGCTCCTTCCTCTGTGCTCATGGCCCAGGAGCACAGGTCACTTTCTAGTGCTTTGTATGGGGATCGCTGCTTTCTCTGAACTTTTCCAATAACAAAAGGCAAACTCCTCTTCAGGTGAACTCAGGGATAAGTAGATGTGGCATTATAGTGTGATTGGAAACATCTTAGAAATGTAAGGTGAAGCTGGGCAGTGGTGGCAAATGCCTTTAATCCCAGCACTTGGGAGGCAGAAGTAAGCAGATTTCTGAGTTCAAGGCCAGCCTGGTCTACAGAGTGAGTTCCAGGACAGCCAGGGCTACACAGAGAAACCCTGTCTCGAAAAACCGGAAAAAAAAAAAAGAAATGTAAGGTGATGGTTGCAAGGCTCATGCCTCACCCTGAAAAAAATCGCAGGGGGTTTAGAACAACTTTCCTGTGCTCCATGTTATTTCGGCTTATTACCTGCAAGAGGTCCCCACTGATCTCACTGAAATCCTCTGTAATAGAGGTAACAGTGGGACCTTATAGTTCATTCTCAGTGAATTCTGTTCATTGTGCAAAGACAAAGAGGACTACCAAATTTAGTATGTGGACCTGGAGACATGGGTCAATAAGTAAGAGCGATTTCTAAGCAAGCATGAAGAACTGAGTTCAAATCCCCAGTGCCCACTTAATAGCCAGGCATGGCTGTCCTCATAGGCAGAAAGCTTGTTGGAGCTTACTAGCTTGCCAGCCCAGCTCTAAGTTCATGAGAGACCCTGCTTTAAGGGAATAAGTAAGAGAGAGCTAGAGCAGGGTATCCAACATCTCTCCTCTGTTGTCCACTGTAGTTGGGGAATACCTGTGTCATCCAGGCTGATTCAACATAATTTAGTGTCTTGGTGTTCTATTATTTAGATATAGTTGATGTACAATAAGCTGGGCACATTAAAACTACATAGTTTAAGTTTTGAAACAGCCATACATCCAGGGCACTAGCACAGCCACCAAGCTAGTACCATATCCAGTTATGGATGCTTCCCCAGGCCCTGAGGCGATCTTCCTGCTCTCTCCTGGCTAGATGTTCTCCGTGGCTTCCTGTTGGCAGTCGGAGGATACCCTCTGGACTGGCCTTCACCTGTTGCCTTGCTGGAGATAGTAGCTGTTGTTCTCTACCATGCCATACTAGGAGAGTAGGCCACGGAGCTTTCAGAGATGGAAGCCTCTGCCCTCTCCCTGGAGGAACTCCGGTATTGCAGACTCTCGCACCACATACCCAGTTTTTCTGTGACTCCGGGGTCCACGCTCAGGTCCTCACATTTGCACAACAAGCTCTTTTACCCTCCACCCATCTTCCCAGCAGTACTCTGGCTTCTGTTACTACAGCAGATGATTGGGATCATCAACTTGTAAAAAAGAAAGCAGTTATTTTACTTTGCCATTTCAGGAGCGCCCATCCTTGACTGGTTGGCTTGCTGCTTTGGTCAGTACCTTGGCAGCACATCACAGCAGGGGGTTGTAGCAAAGCAAAAACCGCTGAGATTTTAGGGAGCCACAGAAAGAAGACTTGGGTCCCACAATCGACTCTGAGTGCACACAGACCTCCAGGGAGCTCCAGACATCCCACTAGGCCTCACCTCTGAAAGCTTCTGCACCTCTTCCTGGCATCAGGACCCTGGCCCAGGGATGCCATTGGGTAGCATTTACAGCAGAGGAGTTCAGGGGCTATTGGTGGCTTTACCACTCATGTTTTTGGTGATGTGTCTGGAAGTCCTCAGATCAGCCAAGGCCACAGACCATTCTTGTCTTCCTTCCACAGCCCTGTCCTTCCTTGTATGTGCTGTTTTGGAAACATATTTTCATGTTTCAGTTTGGTTTTACCTGAACATGAACCCTGGACCCTGGGAAGTGCACGGGAATTCCAGAGGAACCCTGGGAAGTGCACGGGGATTCCAGAGGAACCCTGGGAAGTGCACGGGGATTCTA
>NW_022196905.1:215729656-215769951 GCF_008632895.1 Mastomys coucha
AGTGCATGAGATTCCAGAGGAACCCTGGGAAGTGCATGAGATTCCAGAGGAACCCTGGGAAGTGCATGGGGATTCCAGAGGAACTCTGGGAAGTGCACGGGGATTCCAGATGAACTCTGGGAAGTGCACGGGGATTCCAGAGGAACCCTGGGAAGTGCATGGAATTCTAGAGGAGCCTTTCTAGCATTCATGCTTACTAGGCCTGGGGAATACCCACAGTGTTTTCATTTGAGTAAATTCTTGAATCAACATTGTGGTGTTTTCCTCAAAGGAACTAATTGCTACATGGCATACTGGCTCTGTCCTTCCAGCCTAGTTCTGGTCACTTAGTGGAAAAGAGAGTGTTTGTTCTTGATCCTCAAACAAGCAAGAATCAGTTATATATACATGGAAATTGTGCTTCCAACGCTCACATTGTTTGCTGACTCCCAGGACACATGTCCACATATCCACAGTTCCTGGGACGCGTGGATTTCTTCCACATGGTGCACATATGTGTGGGCAGAATTGTGCCAAGGTGGGTGAAAGGAACATTCTCCAAAACACACACTGACAGTTGAGTGCTTAGCCAACAGCTTTTATGAATCAGAACCCCTCTGAACATCAATCTTTCCCCAAAGCAATGCTTCAAGGAGCACAGCTGTGGGCAGACTCCAGGAAGCAGGGGTGCTCTGCGTTGCTGCATTGCTGATGTTTGGGTATCATGGTAAAAAGTAGGTAGATCCTTATTCTGTTAGAGGAATTGGACATTGGTTTTTAGATTATTACTGAGATAAGACATCTCCTATCGTATAAGAAGTATGTGTCTAATGAATTTATTGTTCATTTCTATGCATTCTCAGAAGTTAAGGGCCATTTATGGTATGGTCTGTGGTATTTAGTAAATACAAAAGATCGCGAGTACTATCTCTTGAAGCAAAATTGCCCTTTTCTATTAAATATTGTAAGAGTTACAGTTTTATTTTGGTACACAAATGTCACAAAAATGTAGTAGTAGCAGTACCAGGAGAACTACCCCAATCAGCTTAGCATCTGTAGAGGCAGACAGTCTCAGGTGCTGAAGCATATCATATGTACTGTGGGGCCTGGCGACCTCATGCATATATGTTCATATAGTTATCCCCCTGTTGATGAGCCTCTGCTGCTGTGCACCAGGACCAAAGGGGCTAGAGTGAGCAAGATGCCCATCCTTGGGGAGCTCACATACCTGCTAGAACAAAGTTTTCTGTCTGAAAGGGCATGGCTGTATGCAAATGGAACCCAGTAACACCTGGAGGTCAGGGTGGGCCAACCTGAATGGTGGCCTCATGAGCAACCCTTCCAAATTGACTTCTCATAGAGAAGTTGCTGGAGCCAGCTGTGCTTGGCAGAAACTTTAAGGGGTGTCAGTGAACTCTTATAGAAGCCACAGAGGCCCAGAGCATGATGCCTAAGGTTTCAGAGCAGCAGGTGGCAGCTGGAACCTCCCAGGCTCACTGTAGGTGTCCCTGACCACTGTCATCGTTGCAGTCTGGGCTGACTGGGGGAACCCGGAGACAGCCTTGTTGCTCCCCAAGCTCATCCGGACCTTCCCCATCATCCTCTGGAACCTATCAGTTTTGCGAGACACATTGACACACCCTGGTTGTTTATTAAAACACGCTGTTGAGGCGAGCTATGTCTAAGCTTTTGCACTGGCCCCCAGTTTCCTAGTCAAATGCTTGTGTGTATGACCATCACACCTACACAGGACTTGCTTCTTCGCTGGGTAGGCATCAACCTGTCATACAGATCTGTCCCCACGACTGATGGGAAGGCACTGAGTGCGTTCTCACTGTGTGATTGGTGAACGATGGACATCTGAAGTGGCTAGCCTGGTTTCCTTCCCTCAAGGCTGGCTCTGAGGGTGGGATCTGAAGTGGCTAGCCTGATTTCCTTCCCTCAAGTCTGGCTCTGAGGGTGGGAACCCCTACAATGTACCAAGAGGCACCATCCTGAGGTCCTCTATGTTTCCATTGCCCAGTGTCAAGGGGTCACTAACAGATCCTTCGAATTCCTACCACTCATTTCATGAATAAGTGTCTCTGTGTGCAGGCTGCAGTGCTGGACATTTCCTCTGTGATTCATCCATATGTGGTTTTGAGATGGAGAAAAACGGACTTTAAGCATATTTTACCCCATGCCAAAGTGTGCATGCCAGGAGTGTGGCTATGCCCGTAGTGACTGCGTGCTCGCCCTCACTTTGAGTGTGTCATAATTCTTCTGGTCAGCTTCCCCTCAGAATAAGTTGTGAGGCCTGCTAACAGAAACGTGAAACATGAGCTATGGCTCTCCATCAGCATCCCTTTCAGTACGCAGTTCACATGTACCCATCTCTTTCATGCTTTGGCATCAGCTTCTTCACTCCTAAAATGGACATGCTACCATACTAGCAAAGGGTTTTGAGTAATGAATGACACGTGGAGCAACTGAGTAAACATTTATTTTGCTCTCCTCCTGTCACCCTACTGACATTGGGATTATTATTTGATTCCACGATTAAAGCACCGAGGCTGCCAGTAGCACAGGCAGCTGTGAGGGAGCAAAATCCAAAGCTGTACAAGTGTTTCATGTAATTGTTAGCAGCGTCATCCTGACACCTTCTCTGGGGGGACTGTGACTAAGAAAGAAGCTAAATAAAGTTGTTTATAGGAGTCAGCTGAACGAGCAAGGCCTTATCTCCCCAGGAATCAGGGAGCAGGCAGGACAGAGACTGCATGCAGGACCACTTTCCCAGTGAAGATTCCAAACCAAGGCTAGAAATGGAACTGCTGTCTGACTAGATGGTGTGGCCAATGAATGATGCCTAGTCTTACACTGGCCCCTTTTGAATTCCCCTGGTAGGTAGGGCTGGCATTTGCATTCACAAGTTTCTGATTTTAAGTGTGTAGTGTGGTCCAGCACTTCTCTGTGTGGCTTATACTGATGGGTGATTGTTACCTTCTGAAATATGTATGTATAATTGAAAAAATATGCATCAAGTATATTTAGTACCAGATGTGGTGGCGCAAGCCTATAGCCCCAGCACTAGCAGTCGAAGGCAGCACGATCATAAGTTCCAGACCAGCCTGAGGTATGGGACAAGCCAAGACCAACATGGGCTACATAATGACCTGCCTCAAGATGTTTTTTAAATAAATAAATAAAATAAATAGGGGTCAGAGAGATGGCTCAGGGATTAACAAAGCTTGTTGGTTTTAGAAAACCTGAGTTCAGTTTCCAGCCCCCATATTAGGCAGCTCACATTGACTGTAACTCCAGCTCCACAGAGTCCAGTGCCCTCCTCTGGCCTCTGAGAGACACACTCACACACATACACTCTCACACACACATACATACACACTCACACAGACATACATACACACTCACACACACATACATACACACTCACGCACACATACATACACACACACATACATACATACACTCACACACACATACACATACACATTCACATACACACACATACACATATTCACACATACACACACACATACACACATACATATACACACACTCACACACACACACACACACACACACACATACACACACTACTTAAATGGTCCCAGTGAGTCAGAATGTATGATAGATAAATATGGAGGAGATGACTGAGTATCCTGTAATCAGCCTGTGGTCTATGGATTGGTGATGTCAGATGTTGGTAGCTGAAGGAGCAAATCCTTGATGAGTTTTGTAGGATGCCCTGATCAGCTGGTGGCTTTGACTGTGTCTCCCTTCTTTGTATATCTGAGCATCCCTGGAAGGAGGCAGAGAGAAATGATGAGTCAGTCGGACAGCAGTTGCTCTGTCAACAGTCACCCTTGCTGTGTGTGGCAGTTGACATTTAAATTTATTAAAATTAAGTCATTCAGTGCCACTAGCACTGAATACACAGTATTCTTTAAATACACAGTAGTGTGCAGTATGTGGCTTCTGGCCACAGAGTTAGACTAGGGAGAACTTTTCTACAGATACACGAGGGGGCAAGATGGGGAATAGGTTTGTTGTGAAGCAGCAGCTGAGGTACAGATGAGAGAGACTGGGACATGTGATGGTGACATGGATGGCTACAAAGGATGTGAGGCTAGGGGACCAGCTGGGTAAGGAGAGGGAGGCCTGATAGGAAAGGAAGCAGCTGCTTGGCTAACACAGGGCTATTTGTGCAGGAGGGTGGCAGGGAACGGATTCTCAAGGAGAGCCAACCAGCTTGATTTAGATTTGAGCTGTGAGAAATTTCCAGAAGAAATGTCCTCTGAGTAGATGAAGGCAAGCTGTTGATACAGACATGGGAGGTGGTACCACAAAGTAGTCCCTGAGGGAGGTGGGTAGACAACAGGAAGAGAGTGTGGAGCTGAACCCACTGGACTAATAGTGGCCAAAAGACTAAAGGAAGGAGGTAACTGAAGAGGGACCAAGAAGTACCACTGAGAAATAACCAACAAAGAGTGAGATGAGTCGGAGTGTGTGCATACTGGGCAGGTGATGGCCATGGAGGCAGAGGCTAAGAAGGACAGCTAGCACAGCTTTAAGAAAAACTGACCAGTAGCTATGGCAACCATGAGAGGTTGTGGAGAGCAGTTTGAATTGACTTATTTCCCTTTCCTTAGATCTCTGAGTGACTGTATCAAGAGCCACAGAACAAATGGGGATAACAGTTAACTCTAAAACAAGTCAAAAGTGTCGCTGAGAACAGCAAGACAGTTGCCTTGCTAAATACAAACAGAATGTGTCCTTCTGGCATCTGATGGGATGTTTATAATTGGATATTTTTAATGTGTTCTACAATACACGTAAATTATGTTTGGTGGCTAAGAAGTCACAGTAGCTTAGAAAACAACTCTCTTGCAAACGAGTGACTCCCAAATAAACCTTGTTCTACACCTCGACTGCCATGTGAATGTGTATTAGTAAAGGCTTTGTGTCGTATCGTGTGCATGTGTGTGTATTTGTTTGGGTGAATGACACTACTTTGCACCAGAGGCAACCATGGCAACCAGAGATGATCTTGGGTCATGTGACAGAATCCAGACCTGACCTCACCTGTCACTTTCTCAGCATGATCGACTGCTCTTGGTTTCTAAAGGCCCACTCTTTCAGCAGGTTTTGTTGTTTGTTTAGGATATTATTGACTTGTAGGAAATCTACATAGTCCCTTATCTGATATGTGGTTAACAAATATTTTCTCAAATCCCATATTTTGTTTTGTTTGCATATCAAAATCATCCTTCTTGCCTGCATTTTAACGTAGCAGTAGTTTGCTGTGTTTAATCCTTAGCTGGAAAAAGTTCAAGTTTTATCTGAATTCAGTTTATTAACGGGGGGGTGGCTTTTAAGTTGGCCACTCTCCTGCCTCACTCTCAGTACACAGGATAATTCCCTTTGTTTACATTAAGACACAATCTTTGCCGGGCGGTGGTGGCGCACGCCTTTAATCCTAGCACTTGGGAGGCGGAGGCAGGCGGATTTCCGAGTTCGAGGCCAGCCTGGTCTACAGAGTGAGTACCAGGACAGCCGAGGCTACAGAGAGAAACCCTGTCTCGAAAAACCAAAAAAAAAAAAAAAAAAAAAAAAAAAAAAAAAAAAAAAAGACACAATCTTTTGTCTCCTATACAAACCCTGAACTCATAATTCTCCTGCCTCCATTTGTACAGGTTTTGAGAGCTTCCTGTAGTCCTCGGGAAACATTGGATCATGTCTTGTTTAGGAGAGAAGAATGTTCTATTCCCACCTGAGTCTAACACTTGTGCACCACCAGGACAGATCTGAAACCCTGGAGGCAGGACCCAAAGAGGGCCCTGACTGTAGATCTAACATCAGCAGGCACACACTATACCTCTCGACCTAAACTGAAATCTGCCAAAGAGAGGTTTGGGGAAAGTATCTCATTGTTTGACACCTGTGTCAATAAATCCCCTCTTGTAAGGCAACTCAAATCCCTCTGGCTACAGTATAATAATGACCGCACAGCACCAGGTTTTCTATGGTGGCTTTCTGCCTGTCTTCTCATTAAATCTATCCAAAGTCACCTGATGTGAGGAGTAAACCTCACTATTTCATCACTCCCTGTTTTAATTCTTTTCTCTATAAAGAGAAAATAATGGTAATATTTACCCAAAATATTTTCTTTAATCCTTTTCGAGAGAAATGAATGGTGCTAGGGTCATGAGATACATTTTTCATAGGTTTGTGCACAAGGCAGGGACATAGAAAACTGGGCCTGAAAAAGATGTCATCTAGACTAGCAAGCCCAGCTTCTCACTTCATGAGGTCCATTCTCCGTGACCGGTCAGGTTTCAGTCTGGCCCTCTCACGTCACCACAGTCAGAGCACACAGACCACTCTGGAAGGCCCTGCCCTCTGTGGAATGCTTGGCAGCTGCTACCTTGAAATTCTCTGTACACACCTGGAGTGAGAGGCCCCATGCGTCTTGCCATCTGTGCCAGGTCATGTTGCTCAGAAGAGGAATGTGGAGAGCAATATGTACCATGTGTGCAGTGTGCAGATGTGCCCAAGGGAAGCTCTTGGAGACAAGTATGGGTGAAGGAGGTCAGGATGGCATTATCAGAGCCACTTGTGTGCACGTGTGCATGGGGAATGGATGTTTGTGTGTGTATTGTGTTCAGACATGTTTGTACGGGTGTATACATGGGTGTGCCTGTGTATGTGAAGGCACAGAGATCAGAGGTTGGCATTGGGTGTCAATTTTCTCTGACTTAGTTTCGAGACATGGTAGCTTACTGAGGCTGGAGTTCGCTGATTGGTTATTCCTTGCCAGTGAGTTCCAGGGATCTGATGTCTCTGCTTCTCCAGAGCTGGAGTTACAGACAAATGCGGCCATGCTTAGTTTAGCCATGCTTTAGTTTAACACAGGTGCTGGGGGTCCAAGTGCAGCTCTCTGTGCTTTCAAGACATTAGTGTCTTGATCTTTTCCCCAAAATTTTGGAAGTATTAAAAACACACACATGAAAGGAAGGTTAAAATATAGGCATTTAAGCCAAACTATGCCTGTAGGCCCTGGGTCTCTGGACTCTTAAGTGAATAGAGCAGGCCATTTTGTTCTCAGTGGTCTGCTGACAGCTGCCCCTGGCCAGTGGGGCCTGCTCCTTACTGCCTTAGATTTTCCTTTAATAAGAGGTTGAAGTAAGGATCTAATTGCCTGAAATCCTACCTAATGTTAAAGTTGGTAACAGGCAAGCATGAGGTGGTTGAGATTTTTCAGTCGGCTCAGTGTAGTATATACAACTGCAGGAAAGATCTAGGAAATATTGAAAACAGAATTCGGGAAAGTTCATCCTTCTATATACAGTAACATGCCAATGCGTCCCAAGCACAAGCCTCTCATTAGATCTCTTTGTTCAGCAATGCTCTAATTATCCCTTTATCTTTAAGCTCCACTTTCTTCTTTCCCATTATGTCATTTTTCTTTGTGTTTTTCACGTGTACAATAGGCCTTATTCACGAGAAGGCGGAGCCATGGGCTAGAACAAGGCTTGAAACATGAGGAAACTTAAAGAGGATGGAAATTAAATAAATTTAAGGACCAAAAAAGCAAAGAGAAAGTGAGCCCCCTTGCCTATCACAGTACCCACTGAGGTGACAGTTGGAGTCATTAGTGTTCAACACTGGCCAAAGAGAGATGATTTCTTATAAGATTGATAACAAAGAACTAATTAAAATATAAGTGCAAATAGATGGGCCCAGCACAGAGACCTTACAGAAATGCTCTTGGGTTTTTCCTCAGAGATGCTGGAAGGCACCTGCTTCTCACCCCAGTGGCCAATCTCTTCCTAGACAGGGAACGGGAAACCCCAGGGCCTGGGCAGAGCAGACCCCAGGCAATGGTCCTTTCTAGCCTTGGTGGCACAGGGCCTTATCCTGATCTACAGCACTGGCTTTGGCCTACCTCACAGGGGTCTCCTGACCTAGAATTGTGGGTAGAGTTCACATAAGATGGGGAGCAAGCATCTATCTGCTATATCTTTTGTGCCTATCTGATATATTAAGTATGCAAACTTTTGTCCCAGAAATATCCCTAGGCTCTTGGTCTCCAGAACTCAGCCTGGAAGAGACCCTGTCTAGAGTTCCCTGGGCAGTGGCTCTCTGGAGCCTGGTTTCTGATAGGAATCCATGGTAGAGCAGATGCATAAGCCTGTTTACAATTGGGTTTGCTTTGGGAATAGAAACAAACCAACTGCCATGGAGTTGTCATGGAAGACATTCTTTTTAGCCTTGTCATGTTTTGCTAAGGTGGAATCAGCCACAAAGAGCAGAGCCACAAGGCCATATAATGTCACCTGTGCACGGGACACTTCCTCCTGTTCACCTGCACTGGGTGAAGGTGGTGACTGTGGAGCCTGGTTCTTGGTTTCAGGGGATGTTGGTTGGTTGGGTAGTTGGGTTTGGCTTTTTCTCATACTTTTGATTGTATATCTTGATTTTATTCTTTCTAACTCCTCTTCTCTACCTTCCTATGCATCAAACTTCATGTTCTTTCTCTTTCTCAGAAACCACTCCTGAAAAAAAAAAGACAAAAATTAGCAAAACAAAACAAAGCATGCACACACACAAATGTGGAGTCCATTTTGTGTGGGTCAACTGCTTCTAAGTATGAATCCTGCCCTAGAGTGTGGTTGATAAACTCAGGGTCATTCCACTGGAGAAAGCTGATTTCCCCTCTCCCAGTAGGTATCAATTTGAAAAAGGTCCTTGGTATGGGGCGTGAACTCAGACCATTCTTCTCCTCCATGTGGGGGATCCGGCTGGCTTGAACATGTGCAGGCCCTGTGTATGCTGCTGAAGTCTCTGTGAGTTCATATTGCATCAGCCCTGTTGTGTCTAGAAGACACTGTCTCCTCTGGCTCTTAGGATCTTTCTGCCTCCTCTTCCACATAGACCCACAGCCTTAAGAAGAGGAATTTGATAAAGACATCCCACTCAGAGCTAAGTGCTCCAAGAGTTTCTTACTCGCGGTACATTGCCCAATTTTGGGTCTCAGTGTTAATGACCATCTACTAAAGGAAAAATATTCTCCGATGAGGACATGAGTATAGCAACATGTCACCATGAGTCATTTTACTGCTATGTTCCTTTAGCAGAATGAAGTAGTTTTCCTTTACGGCCCATGATCAATCTAGTCTCAAGTTCACAGCCATTTTATCAGTGTCAGGTATGGGTTTCATCTCAAGGAGAGGGCTCAAATCCAATGGTAACAGTGCATGGTTACTCCTGTAGTATTTGTGCCAACATTGTACCAGTATCCCATGCAGGCAGGTCTCTGTTGTAGGTATCAGGGTTCACAGCTAGGTGATGTTGGTGATTACTGTTCTCCTCTGGTAACAAGCAGAGAAACTTTCAACACTGTACTCAGTCAGTACTAGTCAGTGAGGGTGAAGCTTTTAATAGGTTAGCAGCTCAGTGTCTCCATGGTTGGTGGCATAAATGGTGTCTTCAGCAATAGGGCTTTACTACTGAGTTGTGAAGGGCAACCAATAGCCTCCCCAATAGCCTGTGATGTTTGTGGTCCAGTCCATGGAACCCCTTTGGCCAGTCACTCAACAAGATGTAACCTATTCCTGGTACAGGGAGGGGGTTGACTTGTCTTCCCTATTAAATGGCAACTCCATTAAATCTCCTTCACATATGTACATGTTTTGGGGAGCTTCTATAGTAATAGTTCTTCATATATCCTTTTTTAAAGGTCATTAGTGGTAACTGCCCCTCCTCAAAATCTCTCCTTTACCAAAGTAATCCTAATTTAATTTTTCTGGTCTAGTTTCCCTCTTGCCCCCTTACAACATCGTGTTCTGTTTCCTCTTACGCCCCTTATCTAACCTCCATGGTTATTCTAAATGAATCACACCTACTTAAAACTTTAAAAGCTAGCATCCACACAAAGGAGAAAACATGCAGTGTGTGTATTTCTGTGTCCGGTTACCTCACTAAGGGTGAGTGTATCTAACGCCATCCATCTACCTGAATATTTCATCACTTTTTTCTTAATAGCTGGATATATTTTCATTATCATTAATTGTTTTGCTTTTTTAAAAAGTGATTTATTGTGGCAGAATGCATGTATTTCTACATATCATTTTAAATGGCATTAATTCGATGCTAGTAAGTTCCTTCATATGATTACACAGTCATTTACATATCCATTATACTTATTCCCAGACAGAAACATCTCACTCTCCACTGTTTCCACCCAAGCAAACACAATCCTGCCAAGGAATTTCACTTTTCTGTGTTTGTTGTATAAGTAAAATTATACAGTGCCTTTCCTTATGTATGGCTTTCTTCACAAACATGTTTGGAGGTTCACCCATGCTATGACATGTATCAGGGTCTCATTCTTCTTTAAAGCTGAATGGTTGTGTGTGTGTGTGTGTGTCTGTGCATGTGTACATGTGTGTATGTGCACATGTGTGCTCACACATACATCATTTTCTCATCCATGTATTTCCTGTGGGCTTTTGGACTATTCCCAACTCTCAGCTAGCATGATTTACACTGCTGGGGGCACCTCCTATACTTCTTTATTGCTTTTATTCTTATATTTTTGGCTTAGCCTTTAACAGCTAAGCCATTCTCTAGCCCATTACTTTTATTCTTTATGGAGACCTGTAGTCAATGCTAGAGTACATGGGAGTTCCCTTTAATGTTTCAGAAGTTTTCATACTATCTTCCTATGCACAAAGGTTCTGGTTTCTCTACACCACTATAAAAAGTTATTTCTCCTTCCACTTTGGGATAGTAGACATCCTACTTGGTGTGAATCTAGATGTGCTTTGGCTTTAATCTCTACACCTGCCAGTAGTGTTGAACAGCTCTTCCTGTACTTAAGAGCATTTTGACTTCAGAGAATGATTCTTTAGGTTCTTGGCCCATTTTAAATATTGCTTTGGCTGTTATTCAATTACAGGAGTTCTGTTACTATGTTCTACGCATTAGCCACTTGCTCGATACAATTGTAAAGCATTCTGTCCCATTCTGTAGGGTGCCTTGTGACTTCCTGGATGTCTTGTTGCCTGGTGTTTAGTTTTGATGTAGCATAGTTCGCTTTTCATAGTTGTTGCCTGTGTTTTTGGTGTCAGATCCAAGAATAAATCTGTTTGATTCTGTATGAAGGCCAAGTGCTTTACATAATCTTGGTGGAGCACTTTCCAGTGTTGACAAGTCTATTTCTGGAACACTTAGACTAAATAGTAACTAGTCATTTGTGGCCAATAAACCTGTTGGTATTTTTAAAGTTGATTCTGTGTCTTTTGTCCTAACATCATTAAAACTGGTTGAATCTGATTTGGTGCTGGGAATGAAACCCAAGGCTCTGCTGTTGAGAACACCCCACCCCCATCACTGAACCCACACGTCCACATAGTTAAACTTTGCTCCGTAATGCTTCCAACTTCCAGTGCTCAGGCTGACTGCTCTTTAGCTGTACTTCCTGTTGTCAGCTGACAGCATTTGAGAAATGAGAGTGATCTTAATAGCACAGGAGCATCTTCAGCCAGGCTGTCTCTCTTCACTCCTACACCACTGAGGAGCCTTCCCTACAGGCTTCGGAGAAGCTGTGGCTTATGGACGAGCAGGGCACAGGGAATGCCCCCAGCCTGCCACAGACTCCCAAGGGAGCTGGAGACTCCTGGTGCTTTAGTGTGGCTGGGGTCCGGAGTGGGATGAAGGAGCCATAGTGAGGGGTAACAACACTGCTCTGTCTACGGTCGGCCTGGATCCTGCTACTTCTCTGTACTGATTCCCATCAGCTTCTCCAGGGGAGAGAGAGAAAGGAGGATCCGTTACCATCAGTAGCAAGAACACCACACTCTTAGGAGTCAGGGACTGTGCACAGACCCCTCCTTCTACACGACATCTTCTGAGACCTCAGGAGTGTCCCAGAGGCCCAGCATGCTTTCAGAGGATTGGATGGAAGAAGGCACAGATCCAGCAAGACCAGTGTTTCGGTGGCTCATGGCCGGCTCTGACAATGAGACTGCTGGACTCTGCCTTTTTCTTACTCTCTACTGAGTCACTGTGGCTCCTGTACCAGCCCCCAGTCACATCAAGGAGCCAGGGGTCTTGGACCCTTTGTCAGGGAGTGTGCATGATATCAAGTAATGTCTAGTATACACACATTGAATAGGAGTCTCAGGGAAGGAACAGGGCTGGTCTCGGGTACTGAGGTCAGCACTGTATAAACTAGAGCTATGAGATGAGGATGATCACGTGAGTTACTAAGCTATGAGAAGTTTGTGCATGCTGGCTAGGCAGCATTTGGCATGACCTGGCTGTTTAACATGTGAATTTCCCTCTGGCCTTGACCCCATCTATGAGGGCCTCGACTTCCTCAGCTCCTCACTTTGGTAACTGTTTCTTTCCAGTTGCAACTCCACTCGTCCAGGTTGACTACTTCCTAATGGCTAGCACCCGTGGGTGATGCCCTCAAGGCCACTGACCCACCAGTTATGGCAGGCCAGGGTTGGTGAGGGCCAAGTGGAAGCTGAAGTCAGAAGCAAGCAAATGAGTCAAGTTCTCTGAGCCTGAGACTGGGGTGGCTGCTTCTATTCCCATACATGAGACCAGCCTCACCAAGAGCTATGTTGGCCACTCAGTCCCCCAGCAGGGCAGTCACTAAGGAGAGATTGGTTGATGCGGACACCCCTCCCTGCGCAGCCTGCCACTGCCTAACCTGTCACCCAAGCTGGCCTGAGGTGCCAGGCCCATAGCCCACACAAAGCTTCTGTCCCTCTCTGCAGCCAGGTCCCAGGTTCCAGTCTGTGGAGCAAACCAGAGGTGTGTGGAAAGGCTACGTGGGGAGGCACACATAGTGAGTAGTGTCAGGGACACAGGTCGTCAGCTCACCTGTGAGGCATCTCCAGACTGTGCTCAGTGCTTGCAGACACATTTATGCAAGTGGTCTGGCAGGAACAGAGGTAGCAAGAAGGTGGAGAGCCCATTCCCTTCAGCAGGCTTACAGGCATGTCACCGCCGCCTTTGCTCTGTGCTGGTCCCACTAGGCAGCATATTTCTGAAGTTGGTGGTCAGCTAAACTTTTCTGCTAGTGCTGAACCCCTATACATGTTTTCCCATTGATGCCCAGACATTTTGGCTCTCCTGCCTTGGGTCCTTGCCATGGTCAGCTGAGAGGGTTTTCTGCTCAGCCTTTCTAAGCAGCACCACCTCCTATTCACTGTCCTTCTCAGCAGACGCGACGCCTCATCTCCTCTCTGGAGAGCAGAACCAGAAGCTGTGGGACGAGGACAGTGTGTACAATATGGGTCCCCAGCACTGGGTGCAGCAGATCCCCCTACTTAAGAAATGGGAAAGGCAGAGTGAAAAGGCACAATCATCCTAGTGGTGGCTTGTATTGTCCAGAACTTACATGTGTAGTATAAATTTTTCAATACATTTTTATTTTTATTTGACACACAGTTATCTATCGTGCCTGTGTCTAATATGCATGCACACTGCCAGTGATGGTCAGAGCAAGGTAACCAGCAGACATACATCATTTCATCATGTTGCCATATTCAGAATCCTTTCACTAGCTGTTTGGTGAATAGGCATCATTTCTCCACCATTTTCTTACATTCTCCTATAGGACAAGTTATTCCTTCTCTCTAGCATGTCCGCTATACCCTCTAACTATCCTCCTATCCTGCCTCCATTATCCTTCCTCCATACCTTTCAAAGGTCTGATAGCATTATTCTATTCTATTTCCTTGAAATCAGTTTTAGCTTCCACATGTAAACAAAAACATTCACATGACTTATGATCCCTAATGCCTTTTCCAGTTCCATTCACATTGAAGCAAACCAGTTCATTTTTAATGGCTAAATATTATTTCACTGTGGATATGTACAACATTTACGTGTGTGTGAATGTGATATAGTGTGATTTTTTTTTTCTTTTGAGGCAGGATATCTCACTGGTCTGGATCTCACCCGGAAGGTGAGCCTAGCTGCTCAGTGAGCTAAGGCTCCATCTGAAGGATTGCAAGCATGCACTACCATGCCTTGCTTTGATGTGGGTTCCAGGGATAGAACCTGGTCTTCATGCTTGCAGAGCAAGCAGTTTATCCTGATTGTCTTCCCATCCCCTGTGCTTCATTTTCTTTATCTGTAGACACCTAGGTTGATTCCAGATGTTGGCTACAGCAATGATGCTACAGCAAATCTCTCACATGCTCTTCATTTGCATGTATCTTCCTAGTATGGAGATAGCTGGACCAGTGGTGGTTCTCTTTCCAATCCTTGAGGAACCTCGCTTATAAACCACTTGCTGTAGATATATGTCCAGCATTTTGTTCAGTTGGTCTGTGTGACTGTTTTGAAGCCAGGATGATGTTTGGTTACCATCCCTTTACACTGTGTTCTGAAGTCAGGTTAATGTCTCTAATCTTTTTAATTAGGGCTATTTTACAGCGTCTTTTGTAAGTCCATACATATCTCAGGGCTGTCGTTTGTTTTTATCTGTTTTGTGCAGGCTGCTATTGATACTTGAGTACATTGATACATTGTCAGTAGTAGCACTGACAATGGAGAATGCTTTGGGGAACAAGTATATTTTAGTGATTAAATTTTTGCAATCTGAGAACATAGGATGTATTTCCAATGTTCTGTATCCACTTCAGTGTCATTCATCAGAATTTTAATTCTAGACATCATTCATTACATTTCAAGAATCATTCACAGGTTTGTCTGTTTCATGACTGTGACTGTGACTGCATTCTTGGTCTCTTCTTTCACAATTTCCTTTCCATGCACAGAAATAAACGACTGGTTTTTGTGTGCTGATTTTGCGTCCTGTAGACTTAGTGCCGTCATTAGCTCCAGCAACTGTGTGTGGTCTGTAGCTTTATTTATATATTGATAGTCAAGTTGTCTCCAAGCAGGGACAAGTTTACTCCCTCCTTTCCTACTTGGGCATCCTTACGTCCGTTCTTACAGTGAACTCAACGAGACACCATGGTGCTGATAGGATGCCGCTCGCTCTATTGACGAAGACACTGAGAGTGGACATCTTAATCTTGCTCCTGATCTGGAACGAAAGATTTCAGTTCCATTTCTATGGTGTGTGTTTTTATTTTTCATGTCTGAATTGTGTCTTTTTTTTTTTCTTTTTTTAACATGGCTTGTCTATCTAGTTTGTCAGTTGTTATGTAATCCTGGCTGTGAACTCACCACGCTCCCACCTCGTTCTCACAGGGGCTGGGATAGCCGCCATGCACTAGCATGCCAAGTCTTTTCTTCACTTAGAAAGCCTCTGTTTCCTTCTTTCTATGCCAATCTTTGTTATTTCTTTCCTTCTCTTGACTTCAGCTTGGGTCTCAATTTTTTTTCCTTCAGTTGTATCACTAGGTTACTTCATATATTTATGTCTTTTTTTTTTTAAGACTTATTTATTTTATTTATGAGTATATTATAGCTGTCTTCAGACACTCCAGAAGAGGGCATCGGATCTCATTAAGGATGGTTGTGAGTCACCATGTGGTTGCTGGGAATTGAACTCAAGACCTCTGGAAGAGCAGTCAGTGCTCTTAACCACTGAGCTATCTCTCCAGCCCATATATTTATGTCTTTAACGCAGGTACTCACCACTATACATTTGCCTCTCAGTATTGTTTTTACTATATCTCACATTCTAATTCCATTTTCATTCACATTAAGAAATTTTAACATCTCCCTTTTGATTGCTTATTGGTCATTCAAAATAATGTTTAGTATACATGAATATCTTTTAAAGTTCTGGCCATCACTTTTTATTTTTATAACATCATGGTAAAAGGATGCATGCTATAATTTATTTGTTTTTAACTCATTGAGACTTTTGTAGCCTATTCTAGTCTGTACTAGAAAATGTCCTGTGCACACGTGTTCTACAGATGTTGTAGGAGTGTTCTGGAGATGTCTTAGGACAAATTCACTCAATGTATATATGTTAGTTGGAGGACTTCAATCATTTACATTTCAGATTAGTGTTAAAAAGTGCGGATGTGCACCTGTGATTGTATCCATTTTTCCTATGGATTAGTGTACCTTTTGTCTGCCCTTAGCTGCTCAACTTCCTGGGTTCTTACATAGACGAACCTGACTACACTTGTCTCTCTGTGTATCTGCTGTATGGCGTAGCCCTGCATTTTCGCAGTCCTCTAAGATGGATCAACCTCTAGCTCCTAGCTTAGGCCCTTTAAGCATTCCCTGGAGGATGTGATTCCAGTCCTCTGATGGTGACAGATTGCTTCAGTGGTTTGTGTTGAAAAATATATTTCTGTCTATTTCTTAATAGTAGTTTTGTTGAGTGTAATATTTTAGTTAGCAGCTTTTTTAAGACTTTAAATACATCATCCCATTTTTTTCTAATATGCAAGGTTTCTTTCAAACACTCCATTTCTCAGCTTCTCGCACAAGTTCTTTTTCTCATCTTTGTCTTAAGCTTTGTAAGGTATTTCTGTACAAATACTGCACTTTACCCGCCCCCTTCTCCAGCATCTAGTACCCAATACTCTATTTACAGTTCAAGCTTTTTAAATTGAAATGACAGAATGTCTGTCCTTTGCATCTGGCTCATTCCACTGAACGTACCATCCGGTTGTATTCCTTCTACTACAGATAGGGTTTTCCTTGTCTGTGGGCTGAGCAGCACTGCCTCCTGAATGGACCCACCACACTTTCTTTACCCCCTCACCCATCACATGCTGACGGGCACGCAGGTTGATCCCGTCTTGGCCACTGTGGAACGCATCACAATAAGCATGGAGTCCTCTCTAATGTGCTGAGTCTTACTTCCCATAAGTTAACTGGATCATATGGTAGACTCCTTTTCTAAGAGCGGCCATGCTTGTCTCCATGATGTATGTACTAACTTAAACTTCCCTTAATGGCGCATGCATTTTTCTGCTTGTCAGCAGTTTTTCATGGTAGCCATTCTATGCTCGGTGAACTGACTTCACTGTGGTAGGAACTTGTACACCCGTGGTGCCTAATGAATGTAAGTTGTTTTTTTGTTTTGTTTTGTTTTGCTTTTTTGTTTGTTTTTCTATTTTTTGGCCACTTTTTTGGAGATGTATCCGTACAGACCATACACAGCTTTTGATTGGATCACTAGTTCTATGGTTCCATCAGTTTTGAGGGGTTTTGCTTGCTTGTTTGTTTGTTTGTTTTTAAGTACTCTGGATAGTAACCCTCGATTAGGTGAACAATGCATCAATATTTTCTCCATGATACAGTCTGTCTCTTCATTCTGTGGACTCTTTCTCCATGATACAGTCTGTCTCTTCATTCTGTGGACTCTTTCTCTGTGCTGAGAATTTAGTCTGAGGCGATCCTGACTAGTCAGTGCTTGCTTTTATTTCTCTGCTTGGATTCCTAGTAAGAAAGTCACTGTCTGCAGCCCATGCCCTGCGCTCTTTCCCGCAGCCCGTGCCCCGCGCTCTTTCCCGCAGCCCGTGCCCCGCGCTCTTTCCTGCAGGTCTTCTCCAGGAGGTTTAGGGTTTTGTGTGTTACATATAGGCTTTTTATTCATCTTGACTGGACTTTTTTTCACGGGAGAGATAGGGATCTGGTTTCTATCCTCTACCTTGATCTCCAGCCTTCCCAGCAGCATTTATTACAGCAAGTATTTTTTTCCATTGTATTTTTAAAAAACCTTTTATAAAAATTCAGTTATGGCTGTACTTTGGGATCTCTGGGGTTTTTTTTGTTTGTTTGTTTGTTTGTTTTTTCTCCCTTTGGTTTAACTGGGGTATTTTATTACAACTTCCTGCTGTTTGCCTGCTCTGGACCTTTAGTAAGTTTTGGAATCTCCTCTTCTGACATCCTCAGTCTGTGTCTTTACTTATAAAGTGAGCTTCCAGTAGTCATTATCTTCTTGGTTTTAATCCATCCACCCAGCCTGCATCTTTTAGTCTGTTTTTATTCATTCTAGTTTAATGGTTTATTGTATTGATAATGTTTAACCTTTTTGGTTCCTGTTTTGTGGATTTGCCACGTTAGTGAGTTTTGTACTTTGACAATAGGAGTTTCTTTGTTTCACTTGAGGGGTAACAGCTGGAACCAAGGAGAAGCACAAGGCCCCATCAAGGACAGAGGGAACCATGGTGGGGAGGGGGTGGTAGCAGGAATCACACTGGCATCTGTCTTCATTCCTGGCACTGGATAAAGTCCTCAACTGGGTGCCACACCCCTGGTCTCAAAGCTAAGAAAGTTGTTCTTGAGGACAGTGCCATCCATTCCTGCATCACAACACCCAGTAAGACCTGGGTCACTTTGCTTAGCCAGGTTTAGGGCCTCAGATGATCCCATACAGTGGCTTATGACCACGGGAGGACTCTATATTCAGAATAAACCTCATTTTAAGATGGCTGCTGCCTGTACCTGGCTTACAGTGAGTGGAGTAAATTCATTTTCCAAAGCAAAATCACTGGGAGGATTTTTGGTTAGTTACCACCAGGCCCATCAGAATAGTGAAGTTTGAGTTGCTGGGATTATCAGCCCTAATAGAGTTTGCCGGGACAGTCCCCCACATGCACACAGCTCCAATAAGGGTGCGGTGAACAGATATTCTGCTTCTCTTTCTGTGCTGTCCTCCCAGATCTCTGAAGCTTTCAAAGCTTCCTGTTCTCCCAGGGTCACTCAGTGCACGGTGCAGTGGATACTTTGGTCCTGTGGGGAAGGCAGAGAGTTAGTGCTGGGCATCACCGTTCAGCCATTTTGAAGGTAGTTCTTCTGTTGCACAGCTCTCTGATTCTGGCCTTATTTTTTCTTTCAGTTTGATCAGATTTAGGTTCCCAGTGATACACGCATGACCCAAGCCTCGGGGAGTTCTGAGCAGTTGTATAGTTGTGTACGTTTCATGTGCTTTCTCCCATCTTGTATTTGTTCGGGAACTCCAAGAATGCGGCATGTGCTAAGTTTACAGTCTCTCCTGAGTGTTCACAAAGCTCTTCATTTCTTTTTCAACCGAGATGTGTAAGAGGATCTGCCTTCAAGTTCTGGATTCCATCTTCTGTCGATCAGCTAGGATGTTGACTCTCTCTCTACACGTTTCTTCACTCTGAGTTCTTTAGCACACTAATGCTGTAACACATTTGTGTGTTTTCTTAACTTACCTAACTGGGAGTGGTTCACGGCCAGAAAGGAGTATCCTGGGGTAGGAACAACACGCTAGACAGAAAACTCGTAACTCGAGGCTTTTATTTTTCAAAAGCAGCCAGAACTGGAGTGTAGTTGAGAAGGTTCAGCCTTTCTTCGACTCAGGGAAGAACCCTGTGAAAGTGGTGGCTGCCTCAGATCCACTGGCCAGCCACACGGACATCGGACCTCCATCAAGACTACCTCTTCGGTTTCCAACCCTCTGGGGTTTCTGCATGCGTGGACCTGGTGCCTGCACACATACATACTTATTCCAGACTCAACCAATTCACAAACTTACAAATGAGAACTGGTTGAGGGGCCATTCTATAACCCAGGCACTGTTAACTTCATTTCAGTCCCATGTGACTTGGACATGCGTTTCATGCCAGATGACGTGTGACAAGAACATACTTCTTTGTTCTCCCCAGATAACGTGATCAGACTATGACACCAGGGTTCCCTGAGCATTGATTGTATCTGGGGTAGGCTGCAGAGGAGCTAGCTGGGGATCTAGAGCTGAGGCCCTGTGTCACACCCACTGTGTCTGTGTGTTGCAGCTGGTGAATGACCTGCTTGAATTCTGCTTCTACACCTTCCGAGAATCCCAGGCTCTAAAAGTGGAGTTTCCCGCCATGCTGGTGGAGATCATCAGTGACCAGCTGCCAAAGGTGGAATCCGGGAACGCCAAGCCCCTTTACTTTCACAGGAAGTGATGGAAGACGCCGGCCAGGATGAACTTTGCCTTAAGTTTCCCCACGTTGTTCTACACCTATGAAGGACCCAAGAAATCACATTTGTAACATGTGATGGCTGATTGACAGTTGGTCGGCATTTTCTCAAGTTTAAAATCACATGAAGGGTGTGGAGCCGGGAAAGCCATGAGATGTGGATTTGGCAAGGCCTGAGCTGGCTAAAAGGACTCTTCCCTCTCCACTCCCAGCGCTTAGAAAACACGTTCCCATTCCTCTGGATGAAAAGCCATATCTAGTCAATAACTCTGATTTTGATATTTTAACAGATGGAACTTTTAACTATGCCATGTGGTTTCTGGTATCTCTCGCTTGTTTTCAAAGGGTTCAAAGGACTAGAGAACTTTTTAAAGCTTACCCTTGGTTTGCATATAAAACGTCTAGTCAATATGGGGCATTAATATCTTTTGTTATTTAAAAACACAAAAAACACACACAAAAATACATACAGATTCCTGGTATGTAATAACAGAACACGTGGCGTGGAACTGTGGCCTTCTGGGCACGTTTTTCTGCATTGCTGGCATACACACTCGCTAGTGTCCATTTATTATTTAATTAGAATGGATAAGATGTTAAATGCCTTGGTTTCAATTTCTAGTATCTATTGTGTTGGCTTTACAAATAATTTTTTGCAGTCTTTTGCTGTGCTGTACATTACTATATGTATAAATCGTGAAGGACCTGAAATAAGGTATAAGGAACTTTTGTAAATGAGACACATACAAAAAAAAATCTTTAATGGTTAATAGGATGAATGGGAAAGTATTTTTGAAAGAGTTCTATTTTGCTGGAGACTATTTAAGTACTATCTTTGTCTAAACAAGGTAAACCTTTTTTTTGTAAGTGAGATGTTCTGCATGCTACCGAACCGTTTACAGTGTATTTAAGAAAGGGAAAGCTGTGCCTTTTTTTAGCTTCATATCTAATTTACCATTTTACAGTCTCTGTTGTAAATAACCACACTTAAACCTCTTTGGTTGTCTCTAAGCCTTTCTACTTTTTCAGTACTATTTGTTTTGTTCTTGGTCTCCCGAGTGGGATGGTCGAGAGACTCCAGTGCACAGTTCCGGCGTCTGCTTCTTCCTGCTTCCATCCGGGATGCTGCTGCAGTGTCTGCAGCTCCTGGCAGGTGACAGTGCCCACTGCACCAAGGTCCTGAGAGCTACAGGAAGCAGGACCTGCTCTCGGAGGGGGAGACGGGAAACATGGCTCAGAGAGCACAGTGCGCCCACTCCAGAAGATCTAATGTTCTCCTCTGGGGGAAAAATTCCATGCACTCTCCACCACATCTGTCAAGGATCAGAAAGTCACCCCTGGCCTTGGACAGGGTCCTTGGCTCCTGGAGCTGGTCACGGGAAGAGCAATCATGGCAGGAGGTACTGGGGCAGTCCATGTGTGCTTGAGTCAGTCAGAATGGCGTGGAGGCCCACAGACCACTAGAAGACTTTTAGATTTTTTAAAGGTAGGTTTTAAAAATGAAAATTTTATACATAAACAGTTTTGGAAGAAAAAAACCACAAAAACATTATGAATCATATAAGCAAGACAGTGGCACTAAAATTTTAATTCATTAATTTGCCCAATACTGATACAATTTATGGTTTTTTTTCTTGCCCCAAATCACAGACATGTGTGTCTCTGGGGAACTTCAGTATGATTGCACTAAGTGATCTTTGAATAGAGGCCAAATTAATCTTTCAAATATGGTGATGACTCTCATCAGTACTCAGTGATCATGAATTCCCCAAACCTAAAGGCTAAAGCAGAAGGCTGGGACAAAGCCCCAGTGGGTCAGCAGTTTCCCACAGGGTTCACCACGCAGGCAACATTACCTTGTTTTTCAAAAGACGCCTGCCTTCTGCAAGGGGAGACCCAGGGACGCTGAACTCAGAGGGAAGGGACTTTCTTACATCATTTGCAATTTTGAGGATTTAGTTTCTAGGCAGATCTTTAAACACAGTCAACTTACACGCACAGCAATATGAAAACCACACTTGGAAGGCGATGAATACACACAGCATGCAGACGAGGTGTTTCTGGGGGGAAAGAGCTGAGTTAACTCTATGAAACTGGAATTCCATCGTAGCCAGGATTGAGGGGAGAGGTCTGCATTAGCTTTTTGTATTAACGAAGTAACTGGCTCCTCGAGTGTCTCCAGGTAACTCTGCTTAACTAAACAGCAAAGCCATATTCTCTAAATTCACTGTTGAATGCCTGTCCCAGGCCAAACTGTCTGTCTGCTCTTATTTTTGTACCATATTGCTCTTAAAAATCTTGGTTTGGTACAATTCATAATTCACCAAAACTTCTTCATATAATTAAAAACACTAAATTAGTTTAAAATGAAGCAATTTATATCTTTATGCAAAAACATGTCTGTCTTTGCAAAGGACTGTAAGCAGATTACAATAAATCCTTTACTTTAATCACCTGTTGTTCTGGAAACAGTTCATTTGGATGCCTAGAGGTACACCCGGGACTCTATGCCTTTCCACATTCTGGTCCTGTGCTCTTCTGCCTGCAGCCAACACTGGAACCTCCCGAGTTTTGTCTGAGGATAGAAAGAGCCCTGTTTGCTGCCACATACATGGTCAGCCTCGTCTTTGAGGACAGATGAGTCATCATGAGTCTAGTTCATTACACTTCCCATAACAATGCTATACTGCTGGCTGCACACACAGCATCAGCATAGGCTCATGCACCTCCACACCCACAAGCCTTTGAGACCAAATTAAGTAGACCACCATGCCAGCTGAATTCAGAGTTCTTCCTCTGCGTGCTCTTGCTTTCTTCCCCAGGTACCTGCAAACCCTGATGGCCACCCACTCTTTATGGGACTGCTCCCTTGACTCTCAAGAACATGGACCACAAAAATGTAATTACCAGTTCATTTTAAAACAGGATGGGTGTAGGTTGACTGCCTTTCAGGAAGAGATGCCTGTGCTGGTAGACAATTCAACATTGCACAGCAGATAAAATTCTGGAACACAGTATGGCCACTGACCATAGCCCAGGGGAGGAGCTGGTATTCTGTATGTGCATCCATGTACACACTTACTGGAGCTGAACAAGACATCTGTAGGTGAAAACAAATCTGTATGTAAAAATTTAAAGAAATCTGACTTGGAAGGAGCAAAGCTTCTCATAGCCTCCAAATCTGAAACAAAACCCATCTTGATGTGCAAGCCTGCCAAGAGGCCCTCCCCACAAACACCTGGAAAAGCAGGCAGCCTTCCGGGCTGAGGAGACCTAAGGAGACTTCATCTTGAGTGGAGTACCTTTTAAGAATTTCACAAAGCAATGTTCAGGCCAAACAAACTCAAGTCCTCGTTATGAATCACTAGGTGAGAACTTCCGGAACAGCTAGCTACTACTGTCTGCCATGCATTAAAAACGGGGCCATGCATCACAGGTGGCGTAAGGGGCTTACTGCTTGTGTATGCTGAAAGTCTCTAAAGCAGAGAGAAGACATTTTCTTACACATACACACAAAAAATAATACTAGCATGCCTTTTGATGAGCAATGCTAGTGTTTGCAAATTAAGAGGATTTCAGGTGTATCTGAGACTTTCAGCTCAAGCTACGCAGGTCTCAGAGCAGCTGCTCTGCTGTAAATAGTTTCCCAAACAGCATTCATTAAATAGAAGAATAGTAAGCTAGGACCCTGATATTTGACATGGGCCAAGTGAAACACACGGCAGAACTATAGCAGGACAGACCAGTCCACCATTTCTTTGGTCTCTCTCCAGTCTGTGAACCGGCTCCAGGAGACTGCTGGGCTGGTTCGTGCCTGTGCTCAGCCTGCAGCTGTTGGTCCAGGATAGCTTTGCCACGTGTGACCTCTCACCACTCACCACCATCCAGCACAAGCTACAAGACGTTATGGAAAGGGCTAATGCTTCCCAAGCCTCTTGGTACTTCAGACTTGTTCCTGTCCCACTCACTAAACTTGAGCTCCAGCTCAAGCCCACAGTCCAACTGGGAGGACTCCTGAACATGGTTGTGGGAGCAGGATAAAGGATGGGGGGTGGGTGGGTGAGAGGGGATGGAGTCACATGATGAATCCTGGGAAATTACACTCTGGAGACCAGCACCAGGGTGATGGTCTGAGTTTACTGCCTAGTGATTAAGCTTAAATACAGTGCTCGAGCCAATCCCAAGCCCCTAAACCCACAGCCAATCATAGCTCACCACATCATCACCATTCTCCAGTGAAAGCCCTGCCTGATGAGGTAATTCAGAAGGAACAGGGGAGCATCATCACCCACGAGGATTTTCATGAAGATGGGGAAAGCGGCCTTGGTTCCTTTTTGCTGTCTCACGGGAGCCATCTTAGATCCAATGCCTTGTATGGCAGACCAGGACTCTTCAAGGGGTGCAGCATTCTGTGGCACCTCACTCTTCATCCCACTTTCTCCTTCACAAGGTTGCCTTCCACATCCCCACACATGGTTCCAGTACATGTCTGCCACCACTAGAACACTTAGTCATTCAGACACTGGGGAATGTGTGTCACTAAGACTAATTTCCAACTTCCTCCCATTTCAACAAAACCTCTTTCTATAGCTTTAGGGAATGCTATCCATGCCCTCACGAGCCAGACTCAGGTGGGTTTGGACAAGCTGCTCCCACTCCACTTTGTAGCATCTTCACAGCAACTAACTCTCCAAGGAAGGACTCCAGCCCCTAGTATGTAGCCCTGAGCTGTCCAGCTTCATCCCCTACACATCCACCGTCCAAGTTCAATATGCAGGTCTCCTGTCAGACAGTCAGCAGCTCAGCTTGTCTTTAGATAGAAAAATTCAAGCATATTCTTCCAGCAGGTGTACTGAGACACTTCTAGCCAGACACTTCGCATTGGGAGAATGAGCTGCATTGCCCTAATGTGGCAGCAGTAAATTACTGCTCAGAAAGCCAATGAAAAATAAGTGACAGTCATCTGATGACACTTGGGGGGGATGGAGAGGAAAACTGTTAGAGGACACCCCTGCAATGGCATCCTCAGACAGGAATGGAGAAGCTGTGTGGCTGAAGAATTAGAAGGAGGAGCAGCCAGAGCCTGGCTCTGAGAGACTTAGGAGAGAAGTCAAGGACGGGAGTACATTCAGTATGAGGTGGGTGGGGAATGAGGACAAGCTGGGACTGCCGAGGCAGAGAGACCTTGGGAAGGGTTAGAGGCCACAGTGATCGCTGAAGAACAGGTGCCACCAAAGGCCTTCGAAGATGAGATGGCAGAGAGGAGTATTCGTATTAGTGCTGTCCCTGCTGACAGGGTATTTGATATGACCAACATTTACAAGATTAAGCTCACAGGTTCCGAGAGGCCTCAGTCTGTGGCTGGCCAGCTCTGGTTTGGAGGCCAATGAAAGGGGGTGACATCACCGCAGAAGACAGGATGTAAAGCAAAACTGCTTACCCCATGTCATCCAGGAAGCAAAGAGAGACGAAGGGATCCTGTCCTTCAGTGCTCGCCCAGGCTGAGTAAGTGCTGCCTGTCAAAGGGTCCTTCACTTCTCAGCAGTGCCCTCGCTAGGAACCAACCTTTAACACATGGAACTTTAACAGGCTCATAAGATCCAAACCATGCCAGTGACTAAGTACTGCAAGGCCCCCAGAGACTACCTCCCCCTCATCTCCATACACTACAGTCTCTCCTGCTGTGCACACTCAGATGTAGTACTTCAGTATTCACTGAAGTTCCCATGGCACTTGATTTCACCATTGCACAGATGGAAACCCAAGCATAAAAGACTCCTGCAGGGCCTCTGTACCAACTAAGGCTGAAGATCTAGTCCTGGCAATGTGGCTGGTGCTGTTGGAGGTGAGATATGCAGCTGGTGTCAAGTCCTGAGTGAAGCATCCTGGAGATGTTCCCAGGATTAGCCACACCCCTCTTGCAAAACACCCCGGCACCCTTTACTGTGTAGCTTTCCAGCCCTGCCAAAATCTAAGCTCTCTGCTCTGCCCTGTGGTGATGGCAAGGTTAGTCAAATTGCCCCTGGGCCATATTCTGTTAGAAACAGCCTTGACTTTCCTCAGGCACTACCCTGCTTTCCTCTAGATAAACACAGGTCTGCCAGCTCTTGGAGCCACAGCAAACCTATTCAGTTGACACGTATCCCATGGCACACAGAAGCCCTGTCACTGCCACTCCTGTCACTGCCACCTTGCTCTCAGTCACACACTTCAACTTCATACTTTGGCTTTCCTCTTAGGAAGCAAGGGCAAAAGCAAGGAGACAGGCAGGCTGTAGTGACCATCAAATGCTAAGGCACAGAGGAAGGTGTGCCACACTCTGAGCAAGGGAAATCTTCCCCAAGCTAGCAAACAGATCAAGTCTTGCTACATGAGTTCGCTTTGGTCATACCAGTGAGAAAGAATGCATGCCAGCAGTCTAGATGCTGAGCCACTAGACCGGCCTGGATACACACCTTCCCTACCAGCATGTCACACCAGGAAACAACAGCTTACAACACAGGCACCTTCCTCCAGGGCTAGACTGACCACTCAGGCCACAAGATAGATCCAGTGCAGCCCTGTGTTCTTCCTTGGTCTCCATTCTTCCCCTGGGACCTATGTTTTGGTATTTTAACTTATGCTGTAAACAAATAAACGGTCCTTACTTTTGCAGAATACATACTCCTAAAAAGCACATTCCTCTCATCCTCATGCAGCCCCTGCTATTCAGCTTCCTGTGACATTAACGAAATACCCAGTGATCAACATGGAAAGGTTTATTTTGGCTCACAGTCTTGGAGGTGGCATTTTATAATAGATGGGGTTTAGACCTAGGGCAGAACATGACAAGAAGCCTGTGGTAGAAGAAGCTGTTCACTAAACAACAGACACAAGAGAGAGAAAAGAAGCGAGCAGTGTCTTATAAGCCCTCTGACAGGTACAACCCAATGAACCCCAAACTTCTTACATGGGTCCCCTTTTAAACTTTCAACCCTCTTCAGTGACATAAACTGAGCAAGACCTTTAACACAAGGGCCTTGGGGGGACATTCCAGATCCAAATTTAGCAACTCCACACTTGATGCCCTTACACAAGAGCCCCATGAGGTGACTCCATAGATGTTAACCAACAAAGCAGCAGGCTCCAGTGTCAGTCAGGGCAATAGAACATCCTTCTTTTGATAATTCCTTGGAAGAAACTTCAGCCAGGGTCAGGAATCGCATACGGGTTAGATGTCAACACCTCAACTCCAGCAGCTTCCACTCTGATACAGGACTCCCATCCCAGTCCCAAGGCCACAAATACTGAGCTTCCTGCAGGAAAGCAGCTGTTCTTCCCCCATAGGACGGGGCCATGCCTGGGCCTGGAGTTGCACTTGGAGCTGAGGAGACTGGGGAAGAGAAAGCATCTCATGTTGGGATGGCTGTCAGCTTTACCCTTCCCTAAGCCCAGCTTCATCAAGATGGGCAAAGTTAATGCTGAGCCTGGAAGGCAAGGCCATATTGGATGGTAGGAGAGAGATCTGCCCAAAGAAGCCAGTCAGAAGGGCTAGAGCCATCAGCATGGCTGTCGCTCACCTCTACACTACCACAGAGCAGTTCCCATCCCACTGTCTCTTGGGGGAAAAGGCCTATGCGGCTCCAAACCAATGCTGGGATTTCATCTCAGAAAGGCCCACCGTCTTTCCTGCTGCCGATCACAAGGTTCTAAGGGGCTAACATCATGGTCTGCTGACCATGACT
The DNA here is from genome assembly GCF_008632895.1 of Mastomys coucha. NCBI lineage: Eukaryota > Metazoa > Chordata > Mammalia > Rodentia > Muridae > Mastomys > Mastomys coucha. The sequence goes on from NW_022196905.1 coordinate 215,757,258, forward strand.
GTCAAACCGTGAATCACTACTGGGGTGATTCACTCCCCATAGTAGGCCAGACACACCACGTAGTAAATTACATTTTATTTCATTTACAGAGGGGCCTTGTGGCAACAAGGTGACATAGGACGAACAGCACTCGGGTGAGCTTGGCAGTGGTCAGTGAACAGGCCCTGGGGGCCGGGAGAGGCAGGCAGGAAGGGAGGCACAGGCTTGAAGAAGCTTCTCTCTGCTTCCCTCCAGGTTGGAACCAACTCCCCTGCCCCCACAAGGTCACACGCACCCTGGACATTCGAGAGTAGCACAGCCCCACTGAACACCCGACAGCAGGTGCGTGGACAGTGAGGTTGCCGGTGAGAACTGCCCTCTCTTTGTTCCACAGGCCGGAGAAATAAAAATCACAGTCCCCAGTACCTGCTAGATAAGAATCCACTCCAGCCATGCCAGCCATGCTCTGCTTACACCCGCATCGGCACAGTCCTAGGTGGTTGTCCCATCCCTCCCCAGCCCTGGAGTGCCCATGGTGAGCTGCAGATCCTAAGCGTGACCATGGTGTTTGGTGCTATTTCCAGCCTGGTGTTTGGGGCGCCAGGATCAGCAGGAGCCCCCACAGCCAGGAGCTACAGCAGCTTGACATAATTCTGTGGAATCAGCCCTCGCTTGCCATTCAGGGTCCCTTCCAGCCAGCCGGGTTCTCTTGAGGTCTGAACTGAAAAAGAAGAGACCACATTTACAAGCTTGCTCCCAGCGCTTGCCCCTGACACTCGCCATGCCACAGGGTTTCTTGCAGGCTTCACGGAACAGCTATGAAAGATAGTTACTTCTAGGGCACTAAACACCAAAGCTGCCATGAAGGTTCCTGCCCAGTTCTGGCCCTCACCAAGCCTTCCTATCTAGTCCCTGTTTCCAATCTTGCTCCTTCTAGTTCACTGGGTACTGAGTTGCTCAACAAACTCTCTAGGAAACAGAGCAGAGCTCTGTTCCCCCTTCAAGTTCAAACCAAGCTTATTGGTCCAGTGCACGGGGCCTCTCCTACCACTCCAGCAGCCCCTCCCTGCGAGGTATCAACCAGGGCACCAGCAGGAGAGCTCCCACCTGGGGCTCCCAGCCTCTGTGCATGCAGTGCTTTACTTGCGGCCTAGAATGCCCTTCCACTTCTTCACTGGGTAATTCTGCTTCAGAGTCGAGATGATGGCTTCCTCTTGAGGGAGGCCTGCTTCACCCTATCAACCACCACAGGAATCAGGCACACACTGATCCCACTCCCACCCTGGTTAGGGAGCTTCTGCAGGCAGACCTGAGCACACTACAGCTATAAATGCATTTGCCATAGTCACATGACAAGGCCCAGACTGGACAGCAAAGGATGCAGGGCCCAAGCTAGCAAACTAGCATTTTGGTATTAAATATCAAAGAACTTAAGGGACCCCAGCTGAAACACAAATTACGTCCAGGGATAGTAGCCACACGCCTGGGGATGAGGGAAAGTGTTTATCTACAGAACAACCCAGAAACCAGCTATGAAATGCAGCTTTGGGTCATAACCAAAAGGAATTATTTTATACGAGAAACTGAGTGCAGATGCACACGCACACCTCTCGGGAAGCAATGCTTCCTTCCATGTGTACTGAGCCCTTGCTTTCTGACTGACAGCTGCGACTGAGCAATGCTTGACCCACTCATGTCTGGAGAACACTGATGGCTCATTCTAACTTGTTTTCTCCCTTGAGGGAGGTACTGTGAACCCCGCTCTCTATCACTGTGCCTTCTGATAACTGGCTTCCATCTGCCAAGAAGCTTTACGCCTTCTGCTTGGTTGCTCCCTAGGTCCTAAGTATTCGACACTCCAACCGTGCCTGGGCAGCACAGAGTCATACTTTGGTGATTGGCTTTGCCCCCATCCGGACCAGATGAGGGACCTCATTGAGACCTCCACATTCCACGTGTGCCTAAGAGGCCAGTATGAGACTATAACTCAAAGTGCAGAACATACATAAAAGAACTCACGTTCCCTGGAACCTAGCCCAGTGTCTCACACATAATCACTTGTGCAATAAATGAGCAAATGCATTAAGGTGTGCTTTCATGGTGACCCAGCAGGCATTAGATTTCTTCATCTCCACAGTGACCTTGACCCTGACCTTGTTACTAAGAGCACTAGTCTTAAAGGTTTCATCCATACATTGTACTGGCAGTGACAACCAATGTATGGAGAAAGGACTGGATCAACAGCAAAGCCACTCCCCAGGATGTGCCTCCTGCAGCGTATGTCCTGGGAGAACATAATCTCAGGCTGAGGCCCTAACAGCTAGCTCACTGAGGCTCATCTCCGAGGCCTTCAGAGATATCTGTTCATTTTCTCGTGCCTTTCCCACCCCAGGGCAGGGCCAGCGTTGGCAGGGCCCACACTGCAGCTGCTCTGGCAGACAGAAAGAGCTGGCAGAAGGCAGCTGTGCTTCCACTTTGGAGGCAGGAGACAGTGGCTCTATCTCCTGTCATTCACTCTGGTTGATCATCTATATGTTAGTCTCCTAGTGACCTCGATCTTTCTATCTAAGAATCTGCATGTTTCCTATAAATGGAATCATCCATTTGTCCCGTTGGTGCTGGTCTACTTCACTTAGGACATCCTCAGGTTCAATCACAACTCCTGCTCAGCCATTCTGCAGAAGGTTGGCTTACACTCCTATCTAAGTACACACCACCCTGTCAGTCCACTTACTGCTGATGGGCATGTGGCTCTTTCCATCTTTGGGCTATTTATGAGTGCTGCTGCTATCGATGCAGGAATGCAGATACTAGAACCCCTGCCTCTCCTCCTCTGAGTGGACACTCAGACTGCTGGGTCTCACATGACTCCATTACTCCATTTCTGAGTAGCCACAGTATTATCCTCTAGAGCTATCCCATTCCTGTTCCTAAGGGCCTCCATTTCTCTACAATCTCACCAACGAGTAGTTCCCCCTTCCCCTCCAGCGCTGGAATGGTATGAAGTGCTAGGTCCCATGCTTCTGCCATACTGTCCCGCTATTTACCATCCAGCCATAACAGTGACTATGGAACCACTAACATTTCTGCAAAGCTGCATCCACTCAGCAGAATTGAGTCTTGGGCCTCTGCTTTCTAAAGTGTATACTATCCATCCATGACAAACGGCTTCAGCATAAGAGATCACAAGGAGCTCAGCTTGAGCTCTGAAAGCGCAACATGGGCCCCATGCAAGAGGTGTCTGAGGATTTCATTCTGTCTCCCACCTGACACCCTTCCCTACCCGGAGAGACCAGAAACGTCGTGTTTTTCAGTCTCCTTCCCAAACGTTAATTAAAACACATTGGTCCCACAAGTCTATGTCAGTTTGCTTATTTCTGAGATAGCCAGCATCACACTGCATGTACTTACCCGGCATTATACAGCCTTCTGAGATTCCTATGTTTGGAATACATCTGGAAGGCCCTGCTGGGTGGTAATATCCCCACACCATCAACCTCTCAGGGGATGCCAAGGAGCATTTCAAGAATTATTCTACATACTCAAACCTTTTAATGTTCAATCCCTAGAGGATTTTAAGGATTAATCTGGTCTGTAGTCATTGCACAAACAGTAGCAATATTGCCACTACATGTGGAAACCAACCAATACACCGGACCACATGGGGCCTCTGGCCTCAGCACCGAGTGTGGGCTAGTTCCTGAAAACCCTGTGCTCATGGACCCTATGTCCTGTAGGCAGACCCAGTGGAGTCCACACTTCATATCTGACTTGCAGATCTACTAATAAAATGTATTTCTGGGATTTCTAAGCCCCACAGAAAGGGAGAGATTTCCCCCAGCTTTGAGAGGAGAGCACACAGCACAGATCTTGTAGAAGAGCACGGTAGCAGCTCCCAGACCCGTAGAACCACACCCTTAGCCAAGAACTGGAATCCATGGCTTTATAGTAAGAAGAGAAAAAGCAGGCTGGAGATGGCCCAGTGGTTAAGAGCACTATTCTTCCAGAGGCCCTGAGTTCAATTCCCAGCAACCACACGGTGACTCACAACCATCTCTAATGGGGTCCAATGCCCGCTTCTGGTGTGTCTGAAGACAGCTACAGTGTACTCATATACATAAAATAAATAATAAATTCTTTGGAAAGGAAAAAAGGAAGGGAGGAAGGAAGGAAGGAAGGAAGGAAGGAAGGAAGGAAGGAAGCGAGCGAGCAAGCTAGTCAGCCATCACAGAGTGGCATACTTACTCATTAATGGTCCTTTTATTTTCCATTCCATTGTGTGAGATTCCTGTTTGTGATTATTCCAAAGCCCTAACTAGGAACAGTGAAGGCCTGGGGTCATTTCAGGCCACTGACTGCCATAAACTGGTTTCTGTCCTTACCTACATTACAAAAATGAATTACATTGCAGGATCCTTGTTCTTGGTAGAAGATTTCAAGCTGTTGTATGAGCGCAAGAAACAGCCTTGGGTCCCAGGGATGTTAAGTGTCAGTGGTCTACAGCAAGAGTGTTCCTAGGAGACATTCCTGCAGACTGAGCTGTAAATAGTGGCTACCTGGAGCACTGCCTAGCTCCACAGGTCCTAGGATCTGCCAACTGTTTCATTTCATGTTGGCTGTCAGAAGGGAATATCCCACCCCCGATTTGAGGAAAGGCTTTAACTAACATATTCTGATTAATATCTGTTTTTCACAAGATCACCTCTGCACTGAAGATAAAAAGTGTGTACCGTAAGGAAAGAACGCACCCTGCATTAACACTCCAATTTACTGTGCTCTTTAAGGCCTGTCCCTAGAGAACTTCCCACTGAGCTCATGGGCACCACAATGAGAGACTTGGAGAGGCACCTGTAAGACACAGGGCTTACAGGAAATGAGACACCCACACCCTGGCCAGGGAGAGAGTCAGCATACCAAGCAGATGTTTTTGGAATACACAGTCTTGGGGGAGGGGTTGAGGAACTATTGAGATGCCCTGGGTGTTCCAGCCACCATGCCAGGCAGAGCTGGCCACCCACACTACATTATGCCCAAGGGATATATAACCTGGCTACATGCAGCCTTATCTACAGCATACGGTGAGGGGTCCTGTATGGCAGGGAGGCAGCCACATCCTCTCCCAAGTGTCTTCGTGCCCCAGTGTAGGGGAATGCCAGGGCCAGTAAGCAGGAGAGGGTGGGGTGGCGAGCAGAGGGAGGGAGGAGGGAACAGGAGTTTGCTTTTGTTATTGTTTTTTGGGTTTTTTTCCCCCCTTTGGAGGGGAAACTGGGAAAGGAGAAATCATATGATATGTAAATAAAGAAAATATCTAATAAAATAAAGAAAAAAAAAAAAAAACCTCAGTCTTCCAAAGCCCCCTATATCACACTGATACATCCTTGCAGACTAGGATGAAAAACCTGAAGCACAGAGCGCTTCCAGCTTCCAGAGAAAGCCAAAGGGCAAGGCACTGTAAACCTGCTCTAGATCGTGTGCGTGCGTGCGTGCGTGCGTGCGTGCGTGCGTGCGTGCGTGCCTGGCTGCCTGTCTATGAGTATACACATGTCTTTTGAGTCTTTTTATAGGGAAATTCCTAAAAGTCATCAAAGGACTTTGGCAGTGGAGAACTTGGGCCTCCTGGGTTGGCTATCTTCTGGCTTTTCTGTTGCTTTTTATCCAGCGTTGGTTAGGAAGACACAGAAGTCATGGCTGTGTGCCCATGTATACCCAGTGTGGGTCTCACTGACCTAAGTCCTCCCAGTGACAACCGCAGAGTGAACACTTGACCCAGTTTTAACCAAAGGCATGTAAAGACACGTAAGGCAGTTAAACTCAGAAGTAAGTTCTAGAAAAGTTTAGCATAAAAGAAATACAAAGAGGAGCCATCTCCTTTGGTAGAGTTCTGTGTAGCCTGGAACTGGGGCCACTTCTCACCGCTAAGAACACCAAAGACTCAAGTCTCCAGCTGAGAATGGTTACCAGGCACAGTAACACTTTGGTCTTGATGATATCTAAAGCAACCTGAACACCCACTTGCGGTCTTACTGTGTAACCAGTGCGGGACGGGCTTAGGCAGCTGCACCGTATTCACCATCTAGGGCTTCCTTACAGAATCCCCAACCGAGGCAGCCGTCTCAGACAGCAAGGAATCACACGTGTAAGTCCCACAATATAAGAATGCTTCACAATTTCAGTGCTACAATGCCCCTCCCAACATGTGCTGTTCCAACACAGGACAGGGTGGCTGTGTGGCCTCAGCCTTCTGATACAACTGCATGTGCATACGTCAGAGTGCTATGTCAACTGCATGTGCATGTGTCAGAGTGCTATATTGGAGAATCTTGCTTCCACTCCAATACCTGAATTCTCCACAATGCCCAACTGTGTGTGAGGGCTGCTGCTGCTGCTTGGTCTGATGTTATCTCGTTCTAGGAGCATGCACCCCATACAGACTCTATCCAAAGTGAAACAACTTGCTCGCTATATAACAACCCTCAGCAAACCCCGTGCTCCTGACTACCACACGCACTCTGGTGATATGTTCTGCAGAAGCCAAAAGTTCTGGCTAATCAGCCATTCCATTCCAGCATCTAAGGTTTCCTCTGCTTCCTAGGAACTCTTTTGGGGAGCTCCACCTACACTCGACATCACCGTTTCCACAGCAACCCATGAATTTCATAATGAGTGTGACTAGGGAGGGAAGAAATCAAGAGCAAGGGAGGAAAATATATTCACTGAACCAGAGGAGAAATTTGTGAAATATTAAAACAGGCATAGCTCCTAAATGTCTGTGTATGAATATTAAACATTCAACTATAATCCACACCCTTATTTAAAATGCAAACTCTATAAAGATTTGCACACTGTTCCAGTTGGCAGAAAACCGAAAAGCTCAGGGATGGTGCCAGAGAGGGAAGTCAGAGCGTTGTGAATTCTACAGACTCTTTGATGATAACATGAAGCATTTAAGAGCTTGGTGAGGGATGGTGGAAGTCAGGAAGAACCAAGGATATACATCAGAAGGATGCACATCAGAAGCAGTATCTTCAAGTGCTCCTGGCTTCATGCCACCATCAGAAATGAGCCAAATGAAGACCGACATGGGTACGAAGGGACGGCAACAGCCAACAAGGAAAAAGAAATACCGTTCCCACTAACACACAGCTCCTGGAGTTTCAGCTCTACAGCCAAGCGAGCCATCGATACAAGCCTCAACCGGTGGCTGGCACTCTATGTGCAGATAGATATCTCCCACCACAGAGCTCTTGACAGCACTTACCATCCTCAAAAATGGCTCCTATTTCAAATGACAACTCTGAGCTGTGTTCTGCCTCACACGGGTACACGGCACGCGCCTTGCGGTTGATAACACTGCGGAGAGAACACAGAAGGCTTGAAGGGAAAGCTAAAAGACAGAAGCTTCAGAGCCCCTCCCATTTCCCAATCTCATTTACATGCTGACAGTGGGCAACACCTTCTGAAGAGGAAATGACAGGGACATGAACATCAGGCAGTCACAGAACTTGGCTTTCAAGTAAATGATGGGTTTCCAAAACAAACTTTTCCTTAGAGAGCCTTCCTGGGAAGCTGTCCATGAGCCCCTTCACCAGATTTTCCTCACTGCCAGGTGGGACGTTCCTTCCCACTGCTCAGCATTATAGGATACACAAGGCATGTTTACCGGTGAGCCCTTCAACTGTGCATTTGAAAGGAAGGGGAAGGGGTTTCCCAGGGCACCCACATATGATGCCTGCAGTTCCCACAGCACTCTGCAAGGAGCTGCCATTGCCTTCTTTGTCTTATTTCTATGGACCTTTCTGCACCCCTGGAAGGCACACAAGGCCTGGCTTCTCCTAACTACTGAGAACATGTTCTGAGCCCTACTGAGAGAGGCGCACAATAGGGTATGATAGAAGCTGTACTGGCTGGTTTTGTGTGTCAACTTGACACAAGTTAGAGTTATCACAGAGAAAAGAGTCTCTCCCCTTGAGGAAATGCCTCCATAAGATCCAGCTGTAAGGCATTTTCTCAATTAGTGATGGGGGGGGTGGGTTGGCGCTAGCCCAGTATGGTTGGTGCCATCCCTGGGCTGGTAGTCCTGGGTTCTATAAGAAAGCAAGCTGAGCAAGCCAGGGGAAGCAAGCCAGTAAGCAGCACTCCTCCATGGCTTCTGTATCCACTCCTGCCTCCCAAGTTCTTACCCTGTGTGAGATCCTGACCAGACTTCCTTTGGTGATGAACAGCAGTGTGGAAGTGTACGCTGAATAAACCCTTTCCTCCCCAACTTGCTTCTTGGACATGATGTTTGTGCAGGAATAGAAACCCTGACTAAGACAGAAGCCATACTTGGCTAGATCTAAGCCAAGGAAGAAAGAAAGGTCGAGTCTTCCTGGAGACAAGGAAGTCCCTGATGGTAAGAATCACGTCAGCCAAGGCCCAGGGTGACTGACTTGCTCCTCTGTCTTCAACAAACTGGTCATAAGATGTCTATGGAAGTTACCATGGCCTGCATCCACTCTGCCTCCTTTTTCAGTGAAAAATGTGCTTTACATTTGCATATAAAAAGTTCTTCCAAAGTAGCTAATTTAAATGGATAAGGACCAGAAAGGGAGAGTAGGTTCCAACAAGGCTCATCACTACAAATTCTTCTCAAGGACCTCCAACTGCCAAGAGGTTCCATATCTACAGATTCAACCAGTCACTGGTTCACAGTATTTAAAAAACAGTCATCTGTATTGTGCAGTACATTCAGACTTTCTTCTCATGGCTCTCCTGAACAATACAGTACAGCAAGGGTTTATACAACATTTACATTATTAGGTATTAAACTTTACCTAGATGATTTCAAATATACAGGAGGAGAAGTGTAGGGCATATGTAAAACCAAGCCCTACAGTACCCAGGAGTGACCACACTTGCATCTGAGATGAGACACAGCCCTGATACAAACTTGGCTGTCAATGCCAAGGGATCCAGGGCAAGCATTTCCTAAGAGGGATGTCATGGCCCTTATGTGTGGCACTACCTTGTTCCACATCATATCCCTAAGCATGTACCACTCAGGCAGCTTGTCTACAATGGAGGCAGCAGGAGAGAGGGGTGTCATGGCCCTTGTGTGTGGTGCTACCTTGTTCCACATCACATCCCTAAGCACGTACCACTCAGGCAGCTTGTCTACAATGGAGGCAGCAGGAGAAATGGAGAATGGTGACATCCTGGGTGAAGGAGGTGTCCCAGCTGGGTTGGAGCTTGGTGTGGTTGGAGACTGCATATTTAGCCACTGTACCATGGATGGCCGGATCTGGCTTGGCCTAAGGATACATTTAAAAGACAAGATTGATACCATGAACACTCGTAACAACAATTACACAGTGGTCCAAGGCCAGAAGGTCAGGACACCAATACCCATGCTTCTTCAAACCACGGGTGTAGAGTTCTTTCTGTACCTTCCCAGGACTATACTCTGAGCCACTCCAGAAGCAGCTTTATCTCAAACTAGAGGCACTTTATTGAACTCCATGTTTGTGGAGACGTTGACCTTGTCTAAACTACCACCATTATCAGTGCTTTGGCTGATTTTTGTCAACTTTTCCTGACACCAGCTTCCTGCTTTGAGTTCCTGCCTTGACTTCCCTTCCATGCTGGGCTACAACTGAAAGATGAAATAAAACCCTTTCCTTCCAAAGTTGCCTTCTGGTTGTGGTGTTCTATCACAGCAATAGAAACCTATCGGAAGCAATCAGTCACTAGCTAGAAAAGCTAATCCCCCAAATAGTGCCGTGGGTTTCTCGTAAGCAGATGATCCTTGGCTGAGAACTAGGTTAGTCTGGATAAACCTATCAAAGCTGCAAGCTCCGTAAACTGAGACCGACCACATCTAACGTACTTAGAAGCACAGAGTGCATACCATGACATCACACTGCTGCTGCACAGCTTTGTGTGAGAACAGCAACATCTATGACAACCCAAGAGACGATGAAAACTCAGAATTTGTTTCTATAGGATGCATATTGAGTTCACAGTTAAACTAAGTTAAAAACCCTAAGTGTGATGGGCAGCTGCCTTTACGCATTTCTTCTACTCAGAGAGAAAGTCACACAAGCTTAGACATTGAGCACGTGACCTGGGGCTGACAGAGACCAGCATACAGCACTTCAATGCCGAAAGCACTTCACCTGGTATTTACATGTGGGAACTCAGAAAGCTTTGCTACAGGCAATGAAGATTTCTACAGAAAGAACAAAAGACTGGAGTTTAAAGGACATGTCAATGAACCACAATCTTTAGCATTTGGGTCATTCCTTAGAATTTAGAATGTAAAGAAATGGCTCAGTGGTTAAGAGGACTGGCTATTCTTCCAGGGGACCTGAATACAATTCCCAGTACTTACAAAGTGGCTCACAACTGCCTGTCACTCCATATCCCAAGGATTTGATACTCTTCTCTAGCTTCCCTAGGCATACATGTAGTGCACAGACATACATGCAGGCAAAATACCCATACATAAAAAAATAAACAAAATCTCAAAAATTATTGAAGAGGTGAGCGAAGGGTGTCTTGAAGGGGCTTATCCCAGAGTCTATCTTCAACTGCTATGATAAACACCACTCACAAAAGGCAGCATGGGGAAGAAAGGGTTTGTTCCCAATCTGTCAGGGCAGGAACTCAAGCAGTAGCTGAGGCAGAGGCCATGGAAGAATGCGGCTTACTGGCTTGCTTGCCTCAGCTCACTCACCTTGCTTTTTATTCAACCCAGGACCACCGGCACAGCCCACACACAGTAGGCTAGTCCCTCATACATCAATGGCTAACCAAGAAATTGCCTGCACAGACTTGCTTGCAGGTCAATCTGATGGAAGCATTTTCTCATTTGAGGTTCCTTCTTCCCAGGGAGCTTTAGCTTATATCAAATTAAAAACAAACTAGTCAGTGTGGGCCCCTGAACATATAACCATCAATGTGGATTTTGCATTAATTACCTCAGATCTAGAGCCTTGTGGCCATGGTATACAAACTTTTCTCCTTCTTCTTCTGACACAGGGTAGCCTGTATGTAATCCTGACTGGCCTAGAAATTAGAGATTTGCTGGGCTCTGCATCCCAAGTATTGGGAGTTAAAATCTTGTGTCACTGAGTCTAGCTACAAACAAACAAACAAACAAATAAAAAATATCAACATACAAAAAGCACATTACTGTCTACCCTTTTGTTTTCCTCATGGTGCTGGGTTGAAACCCGGAGCTTTGCACATGCTCAGGAAGTACTGGGCCACTAACCACTTCTCTCCCCCACACAAGGCAGACAGACAGACAGATGGGATAGATAAGACAGACAGACAGCCTGATGGATAGACAGACAAGATGGATTAACAGATGGACAGAGGGACAGGCGTAGAGCCCCTTTAACTCAGCACACACATGTTCACCTTGATGGTGCTCTTCAACATAATCACCACCCTCAGCTCAAACTAGCATCAGTGAGCACAGCCTTATGCTCTTTTAGAGCAAAACTTGTGCCCATTTCCCTTCAACCCAGCTTCCAGGCTGCCCCTTTGTCAACTCTTCCCCCTTCACCAGGAGAAGGGCCCTCTCTGCTCTATGCCACACTGCCAACATGGTCTCCCAGCTCTTTGTCCTGGGCGTGAGTCACATCAGAGAGAATCTGTCTGGTACCCACCCCCTCCCTGGTCTGGGGTATGATCTGCTCCTCATAACTCTCCCTTCCTGCCAGGTAGAATCCCAGGAATACAAAGCCTGACCCAGCATCTGTGCAACCCATGAGAAGCTATAAACCAAATGGACTTCAGACAACACACGCAAGACACGCTCCATCACTGCCCGACAGGTACTTAATAACTGTTTCACTAAAAATAGTATTCTTAAAAGAACTTATTTACAAAACTTCTATCTGGCTACTTGGAAAGTCCAAAAACCTGCTTCGCTCTGAGCCAAGAATCATAAATTCTTAGTGACCTGGACCACCTAGATACAAAATACACTCAATTCTTTACAAGAAAATGAATCTCTAATGGTGTCTTACTAATCAAGAAGGGGGAAGGGTGGACAGTAAGGCTCTCACGGAGGATTTAAGGCCACAGACAGCCCAACAGTTGCCAGTTAATCTCATAGCAATTATTCAAGGTTCCTGGAGATCGTGGTAGTAGTGGCTGAAGATGAGGCACTGCACCACACCCCTCACGTCTGCCTACACATAAGGAGTGAATGGATTAAAGGATGGATGGCCATCCATCACTGGACAGGGAGGACGGCTTCTGTGAAGACAAACAGCATGGCTGTGAGGATGGGCCCTGTAAAGATGAGGGTCATAACTCGCACAGCCATTACCTACATAACCCCGCATCTTTAGTCTCTGTGTTTGTGAAAGAGAAAGTAGCCCTTCCATCTTGGAAAGTGACAGAGCTACTGGAAGAACAGACACAGAAGGTACAAGCCTGTCCCTTAGCACTGTCTGCTGCAGCCTGTCCCATCTGGAACGCACTGAGTGATCTCAGTTCGGAGTCAGGTTCTCAAAGGCGCTGTTTTCTATCTTCCTGTATTTGCTCAACATCACTGAGCGATGCTATCTCACACTAGCTAGTTTACCAAGAGAGCCTTTCAAATTTGAGCCAACGCATTCTTACTTTAAGTTTCTATATCTGTTTTCTTGACTTATTCCAGGCCCACAACACACACACACACACACACACACACACACACACACACACACACACACACACA
>NW_022196905.1:215770170-215791958 GCF_008632895.1 Mastomys coucha
GGGGGGTCATGATCATTATGACAAGAAGAACTGCAGCACGCAGGCAGGTATAAAGCTGGGGCAGCAGCTAGGAGCTGCAAAATGGAGGCCCACAGAGAGAGACTGACACTGACCCGGTGTAGGCTTTGGAAACCTCGAATCCACCCTCAGGGACACAACCGCAACAGGGCTCACCAACTGTTCACACCACTCTCATTTAAACTTCCATAGGCTCAGTTTTGGGTGGGTTGTTACGCTCATAAATAACGGCAAAACTCAAGTCTGGAAACAGTATCCAGGAGAAATGCTAAGCCTCTTGGAGAATGGGAAACTTTGTCGAGGGGAGATCTGCGTGGCAGAAGAGAAGCTGCAACCCTATCCACTCAGGAAAGAGTGAACTAAGGCATTAAACAGGCAAACAAGTCCCTTCCACTCCACAGGTTCACACCAAGACCCCAGGCGCAGCCCGTGCTACGATTCACCTTCATCGTCTAGCTTTTCATAGCACCACCCTCCTAAAACCATAGACATGGTATTCATTATGTCATCATCCAGAGTTTGGTTCATTACTTATTATAATATGGCTTAAAATTTTAATACTTAATTCTTTCAAATACCCTACCTCCAAAATAGTGGAGAAAAATAACATCCCAGGGGAATTTCTGTTATCCCCTCCCCTTCTTTAAACAGTCTTGAAGGGGGAGGGAAAGGGCATGTGGGGCTGTTGGAGGAACGGAGGGAGGGAGACAGGACGGGAGGCAGTCTAAGAGAAAGTAATGACAGGAAACAAGGTTGAAGTACATCTTACATATTGTGGGAACTGTCATAATAAAACTTTATTTTGTGCAATTAACACATCCTGAGGGAGAGCTTCTAGGTTCTACGGAACCGCAAGCACAGCAGCTTCCCACATGGGTCCCGAGTCCTCCATATGCCTAATGAGTTAGCCATCTCTGCTCTCATCTAGTGCAGTTCTGCCCATGTTATCTGGTGGGAAATCCTTCTCCCTAGGCCTCTTTATGCCTCTGAATATCCAATCATCTGGACACCTTGGTTTTTGAGAATATCTGTAGGGAAAATGGGCTTGGGGACAGCAGAGACTGTGATTTTCTGGAGCAAAGAGCCAGCTTCATCCATCAAATAAGATTCCTGTTTCTAGATGACCTGATTCCTCTCCAATACTTCTCCAGCTATCACCTGGTCTCTGTTCTATCACCCTGTGGACCTGGGACAAGAAGTACTAATGTTCTGACTACTGTCAGTGGCTTTGGGCTGGGACTCCTGCATCTTCTACCAGGATCCACACACCTACCTGGCAGGCTAATTCAATAGTGTGCAAACACAACAAAACTTTCGACCCTCCACAGTCCTTACCCATATTATCAGCAGAAAACTGTAGGAATGGTCATCCCGGTCACCTCTGTGTATCTCATGGCTCACATGAGAACCTGGCTAAGTGTCTCTGGGTTAAATAATGAAAAGGACTGGTGATGTCAGAATAATTGAGCATCAGATGAATGTTCTATCTCTATCAAATGAAAAGTCCTTTCAACTTTAAACCTGGAAACTCTGCTTCCCACTGCTATATCTAATTCTTGCCTCCTCCTATGCTGGGCAATCACAGACCCCAACCCCCCCCTCATCCCCCCCCACACACATAGAGTCTTGTAAAGGAAGAATAAATATTCTTGCTGTGGAGAAAGAAAGCACGTCAGGCAAAGATCCTAGAGATTTTCCCAGTGGCAAACAACACACAAAATGGTGCTAGCTATCAATATGTCTACTTCCAGAGTTGAATCCTGTAACATGAAACACATTAGCACTGTGGGGCCAACTGACCTCAGCACTGGAGGCTGCCCTTTCTGCATGCTAACGGTTCTCATGTCAGAAGAGCACAAGCATTCCCAAATGGCGAGAAGGGGCTGCAGCCTTTGGAGTCGCAATGGTCCTCAGAAAACGCCACAGAATTTCTTCAGCGAGCAGATGGGTCAGCTTTGAGCACTGCTGGCAACGGAAGGCCAGGTCAGGATGCGGGACAAGAACAATTTAAAACTCACAGCAGGGAAACTGTCAAGAAATGACAGCTTTACTAGAAGTGACTACGCCCTCCACAGTCTCAGGTGCTTACTACATGTTATTAAATTCAAACTGAAAGTCTGCTCAGAAATGCGTGATTCTCACAACTTCATCTGCAAGGCCTCTGAGCAGAAGCTTACACACTAGTGCAATAGTCCCCTACTGTCTGGGAAACATACAGGCGAAGTCCTGAACAGCTGTCCCAACCAAGGGTTTGACAATGTTAATAAAGATAAAATGAAATACTGTAGATGTATAGATTATGAAAATGTCTTTGTAAAATAAATACCAGTCATTCCTCAGTGTTCCAAAGGGGGGACGCCACAGCGAGCAAACTGTTTCACGCCAAATGAGCTCTCAGCAAGGCGAAGCATGAGATAGCACAGATATCCCCATGAGGTTGCCAGAATCCATGGGGTTAGGTAGGAGTGTTTTCTGCATTTGTTAGGAAGAGTCCAACACAGACCCCATTCACTCATTACTTATGGCCAAAGAAGTACCCATCGGGGCTGACCTGGAGATACCACGGAGACTGTAACACTGCCCGCTCTCCAGAAGTGGTAAGGCAGGGCTAGGGTTAGGGTAACCATGACTGGTGCCGTGGAGCAATCTGCCCAGATCTATCACAGGGACAGAGAAGGAAGCATTGAGCATCTCTCAAATACCAATCAGGAAGGCTTCCTGGAGGATGCGAGTGAGGGGCCTTCCTCTATGTCTTCCTCATCTTTCACACCCAGGCCCTGTGACGTGTGTGTGCTAGGCCCAGCTTGTCTATGTTAGCTCGCTCAGTCTCCACCACCTTAACATTCCATGACATATGTTGGAAGACAACCTCAGAAAGGTGACAGGGATTTGCAGTCATGTCTGGGTGAGCCAATGGAGAGTATGTTCTGAGAGGCTGGAATAAGACAACAGAGGAAGGGCCAGCCATTTGAGTTCAGAGAAATCAGGAGGCAGACTCTGGGCTAAAGGCAAGGACAGCTACAAGGCATGACAAACGCATGACACCACTCGCTCTGCAGACAGAACTGAATGCCAAGGCTAGTTAGGGCTGCCATTTGCTGGCCATGGGCTTGTGAGTGGCTTCACCCCCTTAAATACACTCCCCTTTCTATCTGAAATGGAGACAGGAACGAGACGGAAGAGCACAGCTATATACTCCCAGAGGCTGTGCGTCATGGGCACATTACATCCATACGTGCCAAAGTCAGCCTCGGAACCTTACATTCTCAGAAAAAGAGTGGACAGTTAGTAGGCTGGACCAGTGTAGTTTAAATGATGTACCAGGTGGAAGGTGCAGAGAAGAGCACTGTAAGGGGAAGCAGCTGATGCCCTCGCTACTTGCTGCTACACTGCCAGTCCAGACCACCTTTCTGAAATAGCTGTAACGCTGTCACTGTTCTCACCAAAAGCCAAGGCACGTACAGCATAAATGCTAATTCCACCTTTTACAAAGACACTAGCGTTCTGTGTAAGAAGGGAGGCCAGTGGAGTAAAGATCTGGTTCTATTTTTATAACTTTTCTGTAGATATTAAACTATTCCAAAATGAAAGTTTAATCTCACAGAAGACACATACAGGTACTGCATTAACAGTCACATACTAAAATATCCAAAATCCAGAATGAAAACTTCTGCTTCATTCATCAGCAAGAAAAGATGTCTAAAGTTTATGCTGAGAAAATACCCAACATCTAGCAGACATGGCCACTGTGGTGGTAAGCATCTGCAATGAAGCAGGCTCTCAAGAACATATTGGTTTACCACAGAGATTCATTTGACTTCTTCCAAAAAGGGATTTGAAAGCCACAGTCTTCTTATCTGACTCAACACTGGCATCCCTGTGAAGAAAAAGCAGCCACAGACAAATCACAAAGGACTAAGTGTGACTGTGTTGCAATAAAACTTTATTTACAAAGCCAGTAAGCCTAGAGTGCCTGAGTAGGGCCTGAATATGACCTATAAACACCTAGGGCAATCTATGGGGCAGCTAATGCTCTCTGAGGCTATTTCCCACTGGTCCTTCTGAAGGAGGGTGCTGGCCAATCAAATTAAAGTCAATTGCAAAAACAGTAGCTTGCTCACCCTGTAGCACGAACCTGTAGGACTGCAGAGACGGGGAGAAGGCATGGAAAGCAGTCAGGCCTGCAATCTTAAGAAGGAATACAGTCGCATTTAATACTCAGTTCACAGCCTGGAAGATGCCGGACATCCCACGTGAAAGGCCACAACTATGTCTTCACATGGACTCAGAAGGCTCACTCCCGGGGCAAGCTCTCTTGGTCTCACCGTAAGAGAATCGTCTTAGAATGCCATCTTTGACCCAATCTTAGATAATGACTCCATTTCCTTCCTTCCAAATGACTGCTGTGGAGTCAGGTATGAAGGGCAAACAAGCTTGCTAGCAAAACAGAAAGAAACTGAAGCTTCATTTCAGAAAATTACAGGCTGTTAGAGATCTAAGAGTTGGAGTCCAATAGGGTCCCTGATGGGAATGTTTCCACCAGCTCAATTCCTTGTAGAAAATAGCAGCTACCTAACGGGAGGCCTGAACATACACATCGGTCACTCATCAAGCTGACTGTGACAACTGCCATTCACCAAAAAAAAAAAACCTCTGGTAGATGAGTCTGGTGGTTTCCCAGGTCTTGGCCATGTGACACCACGTGACTTTTCTCAGAGATTCCCAAACATCAAGGCTTGAGGAGGAGGCTAGAGTTGGTCCTCTGGGACTGCTGAACAACTCACCATAAGGTCAAGATCTAGGGCTGCTCCAAGGTTACAGAGCCATCTCCCCCAGCTGCTTGGTGGGCAGATTATGTAACCACAGGAACAGGAAGTTGGAGCCAAGTTTAAGAAGATCCTGTTGGAAGTGGGCGGTGGTGGTGCACGCCTTTAATCCCAGCACTTGGGAGGCAGAGGCAGGTGGATTTCTGAGTTTGAGGCCAGCCTGGTCTACAGAGTGAGTTCCAGGGCAGCCAAGGCTACACAGAAAAACCCTGTCTCGAAAAACAGGAGGGGGGTTGGGGAAGGAAGATCCTGTTGGGTCCTCAGGGTTAGTGAAATGCCAGCAGTGACTGCCTGCAACTCCCACGAGAGCAGTAAGTGGGCTTGGTAACTGCGCCGCCTTGAAAGCTTGACCCTGGAGAGGGCAGGTGTTCGCCTTTGCCTTTTATGGATAATCTTGCTAAGCTCAGTTTGCTTGACTAACTTATATAATCTTTTCTAAAACCTTCGGAAGAAGAAAGGGGTGCAAAGCCAGGCCTGTCTGGCTGCAATCAATGGTTTTCCTCAGCTGTATCCCTGCTGAGAGAGAAGGCTAATGAGGCCCCTACGTTATTTACTCTGAAGTCATAGCCAACCAACTCAGAGGCAGCAAGGAACAATAAGTCACAACAATGGCATCAAAGCAAGAGAAATCTTTAGCGATGAGAAACAATGAAAGCAAAAGGAAAACCAAAGTCAAGCGAGACTTAACTGTGAGACTTACTCGTTCTCCCGAGTCTCAGGAAGCAGAAACTCTACCCCTGTTTTCAACATGCAAACCTAAAGCTGTATGGATAGTCAACACTACAATTTAAAACTCAGAATGTGCAGTTACAGCACAACACAAAGACGTGAGTTAGATATAATACACACACACACACAAACACACACACACAGAAGACACAGTTATCAAAACCACCCTATCAAGGAACTATACAGGACAAGTTCTGGCCTCCAAGGTCTCTGTGTAGACACTCCTAGTTTGTTGATAGCCACAGATATAGGCCCTGTGACCAGCTTCAGAGCTTCACTAAACTCATGGAGGGCAAGTTACACACTCCTCAAAGAAAAGCTGCAGACGCTTCCCTCTCCCGCTCAGCCAGGTTTCCAGTCCCTCAGCCCTCCAGCCTCTTCTCGGGTGAGGTGCTAGATAATGAGTGCACCTACTAGACAGACTGAGGGCTTCGCTCCACAGGCAGTCATACTCCACAGCTGCAAGGCTTACTACTGTGGCGATGGTCTCTCTGCCAACCACAGGCATTGACACCCACCAGCTGGGTCTTCAGAATCTAGGTGGTAAAGGGCTGGCACCCACACACTGTCTGAGAGTGCCACAAGCAACCAGAGAGTTCAGACTCTAGAGTAAAGCAAATGGGGAACAGACAAACACCCTAAGTCACAGAAGGCCTAAGGGGTCAGCTGTGCCCACATCCCTGACTACGGACGCGCCAGCCTTCTTGTGTTGTGTCCTACTCTCTCTTTAAACATTAGTGTAGATCTACCTCACTGCGCTCATATAAGCATTCAGATGAAATGATTTACAAAACCACTCAGAACCCAGCTTCCTAAGAAACACAGGATGATAGCTAAGCACACCTCCACAACCCTGAACCACCAGCCTGCACTAAAGCTGAAAGGCTCAATGTCTTGCGATCCCAGTGCTCCTGGAGGTACAGAAGAGAGCTGAGCAAGCCGAGATGTAAAGGCTGCAGGGATGAGCAGAGCAGAGCAGAGCAGAGCAGAGCTCCCATCACCCAATGGGGTAACCTGATCATTCTGCACCATGCCAGCACCAGATTTTCATAGCCAGGACCAGTGTTTAACAGAAAGAAGAAAAAAAAAAATGATCTCCCTACCAGACAAAAAAGCTGCTGGACACTTAAAATGAGCAATTTATTGCCTTCAAGACCTGTCACTCTCACCTAGTATCTTTCTAAACTTATATAACATCCATGCCCTTCTTAGAAAAAAAAAAACAATCAATGAATGTTTAACTGTGACCATTAGTGCAAACGTGAAAAAGAAATCTATTTTCTATTGAAACAATGACCACAACCTTATGGTAAAATACTATGGCACCAACTAGGAACACTTGCCTGTCCGGGTCTAAGAAGGGCTGAGGCTGTCACTCAGCAGGAGAGAGTTTTCTTGGAATGTGCCAGGTGAATGGAGTGAATCCTCAGCACCGCATAAAACAAGGTAAGCAAGAAATTCAAGCAAAATAAAGTTCGAATAAGCAAAGAGTGTATAGTTGAGGCGGGCACTCAGAAGAGGCCGGAAAAGGACAGAGAGAGAGGACAAAGACTTCTGTCATATCTTCTGTCATATGTGCCAATTCTTCAGAAGTCTATTAAAAACTGATTCTTTTCTCTGAACTTCCAGTGCACCTAGTGCAACTTATTGTGGTGTATGAAACTATACATCGTATCTAAAGAGTATTTTCATATCTCCAATAAAACTGTTGAAGGTATTTGAAATGCCAAGTAGTCGTCCCCGAGGAACCTCAGACTGCCTCATTTAAAGAAAGCTTATTATTCCATTAAGAATAAAAAAGGGCAGGTTGAACCCTGTCAAGCTACAGAGAACAGGAAACTGTGGACGGCTCCGCCCTAATAAAACCCCAAATCAACTGCGGCCCCCCTCCAAGGCTCAGGAACCATCATGAGGAGAGACTGGAAAGATACTAAGAATAAGAGATAGAGGATAACTAAATGGAAATGGTGGTTCCTGGACACAACAGGGCAAATGTACAGGTGAGCTCCCTGGGATGGTGATACAAGACACAAGATGTAACCAAGACAACGTCCCAGCATGGAATGAGAGGTAAGCATCAAATCCCACCCTCAGCTGGACTACCAGCAACTTTTGGCGGCTGGAGGGAAAGGAGACTCGGTTTGCTCTAAGGATGCTGCCCTAGGTAGACCAACCACAGTCCAGTGCATGGCCGCACACCTAAGAATATACGAGCACCAAAAACTGGACTTCATGGCTTTTTGCTTGTTTGTTGTTTTAAGGAGGACATAATGTTAGATGGACAGTAAATGCAGAGTGGACCTGGCAAGAAGTGGGGGGAGGGGTATGTACGATCAAAATACACTGTACAAAATTCTCAAAGAATCAAAGTATTTTTTTTAATGGTGTGCTGGAGAGACAGCTCAACAGTTAAAAGCATGTACTATTATTTTGAGAATGTCTTACTATTCCCAACAGCCCAAACCAAGTGTTTCAGCATGCAGGAAGCATTCTTGCTCTGGGGACTTGCGAATGCCCAGAGAGAGAGAGAGTGTACTGGCTGGTTTTGTGTGTCAACTTGACACAAACTGGAGCTTCATTCCGTTGAGGAAATGTCTCCATGAGATCCAGCTGTAAAGCATTTTCTTAATTAGTGTTCAAGTTGGGGAAGGCCCAGCCCATTGTGGGTGATGCTATCCCTGGGCTGGTAGTCCTGGGTTCTATTAAGAAAGCAAGCTCAGCAAGCCAGGGGAAGCAAGCCAGTAAGTCCCTCCATGGCCTCTGCATCAGTTGCTGCCTCTAAGTTCCTGCCATGTGTGAGTTCCTGTCCTGACTTCCTTTGGTGATGAACAGCAATGTGGTAATGTAAGCTGAACAAACCCTTTCCTCCCCAAGAAGGTCATGATGTTTTGTGCAGGAATAGAAACCCTGACTAAGACAGAGAGGAACCATAGGTGCCAACACACCCAGGCAGAAAAGAGGCATCATAGGACACAGCCATCAGGAGTAGAGCAGAACATGAGTCCATGCCTTCTTATTGGCAAACTAGTGAGAAAGCAGAAAGCAATACCTGGTATTTCCTAAAAGAAATTTTCTTCTGTGCAGGGAGCCTAAAAGGATTACTTGTCAAGAGACCCAGATCCATCAATTACAATAGAAGAAAACCTGTTTAGAGAAAACTACTTTATTGGGGGGGGGGGGGGGAACTTTGGGACATTTGAAATACTTTGACCTATGATGTCATGTCCTCTGAGGAGCCCGAATTGGCAATTCTTCACTGGCAATGAAGTCACCTGTCACCTCACTGAGTGTACAGGTAAGTAATAGCTTTGGATTGACTGACTTCAGTGAATAATAACCCACAAGTCATACACATCAGCAAAAGCCCAAGAAATCTAATTCTGCCGCATTGCTTTCTACAGAGGCCGGAGCTGCATTTACCCTGCCCAGGGCAGAATCACAGCTGTTGTGGGTTTTCCTCTGTCAATCTGCCTTTCAGAGGCCAAGGATACAGCATTTCTGTAATAATGCTGCAAAGATAAGCCATTTCTGTATGTCGTTGCAAACGGGGTGACCTTATGTCAGACCCCTATGTGACCGACATGCAGCTGGGTTCCATTCTTCAGGAACTGGGATAAGCACTAGTTCTGTAGTTGAAAACCAGCCAGTACCACCTTAAGGTTTTGTGTTGCTTTTAATGCCCCCATAGAGATTCTGATTTAAAAGAAACTTGATTAGCATAGTAAGAGCCTACTTGTTGGTATTGAGACCGTAGACAAACAGCTGAGATGCATATTTTATTTACCAAAGCAGACCTGGCCTTCAGGTTCTCCCAGCATCCCACAGTCTATACCTGGCTTACCCTGCCCTCTACCCTGAACTTTCCAGCCCAGGAGCTGGGCTGCCCCTCCCCTCGAGGTTCTTCCCTAGATAATCCAGATGCCTCTCTTCTTTCTCTCTCTCTTTCTCTTCCCCCTCCCCTCTGTCTCTCTCCCTATTTGTGACTTCACTAGCCTTGTTCCTTGGGACCAGTAAACTCACCCCAGTGGTTTCCAACAAACCACTGTTTACATACATTCTAATCTGGCTTGAATCAGCTACTATGATTACATCAGCTTGAATTTCACTACTACAGTTGGCACTGCACACCTGCTATGTAGAAATGGAGATGAGAACAAAAGACAGGCAGTGACAGTGGAAACCAAATTTACAAATATAAAGAAAAATGCTAGAAAGAGGAAACACAGACTAATGCCATGAAATGCCTCAGTAAATGGGTCTTATCTTTCTGTATAAGGAAGAAGGAAGATGGACAGAAACCCAACTTAAGAGCTGGAGAGATATGTGGTGATATAGAGATGGGAATGTGGTCTTCCCAAGGAGCTTTTTATAGGGAAATAATGATTAGTGAGGGAAAGTAAAGAGTAAATATCAGGCAGACACATACATACCACTGAATGTGAATGTAAACAAAAGGCCAAACATTAACGGCCAGAGGCACCACTGTGTTAATGACAAATAAGATGATCAAGAGAGAAGGGTACATGTCGAGACTCCACATCCTGGATGTAAAGATTAAGCTAGATGCAGAAAACAGGTTGGACTATGTGCAAACATACAGAGATGTATCTAAAGGAGGAAATCCAAGTGTACAGGAGATACATGCAGGTCCCCGGGAGACCAAGAAGTATGCTGGTCTAGACCATTAAAAAAAACCCAGCATATTCTCATTAATACAAGTATGCTAAAAATGATGATTTCACACACACACAAAAAAAACGACTAGAAGCTGGGGAAGGGCCAAAGATTAAGGACTATTAAGAGGACTGACTTCTGTCTGTAGTACGGCAGGGTAACTGCCCAGCTGCATCTCAGGAGTCAGTGCAGACTCTTTGGAACCCTGCACCATGGACGCAGGAGGTGATGAACACACGGATAATCTAAGCTGACCTTATACATGCTATAGACATTCTGAAATACATACTGCACACAATAAATCCAGACAACCATTTGTGTCAATTAAAAAACATATTAATGAAACAGGAAGAATCCACTTACCTTAATCTTATTTGTCAGAGGGGCAGCCTACAATCACCTATTGCAGGATATTTGATCACATTGTGAACCCCAAGATTATGAAGGGGGGGTGGATCCTTGCTGTGGTGTGGGTCAGCCCTAGCATAAACCTTTAACCTAAGAGCTTCTGTTTATTGTAAACAAAGAATTGAGCACAAACTTTTAATCCAAGAGCTAAAGTCAACCCTAGGTCAAGAGGCTGAGAAGGTATCCTCAGACAGGAGTGAAGTAGGTAAAGAGAAGGAGGGTCTTTGAGCTGCTTGTTCCTTCTGGGATGTCATGGGTGCTTTCTCTGCCTCTCTGAGCTAGCAGATTTCCACACCAGTGCCTGGCTCCTGCGTCTTCCTTGGTAAAACTGAACAGTTGGAGTGTGTGTGTGTGTGTGTGTACGTACACGCGTGCATGCGCATGTGTGTGGGTGCATGTGTGTGTGTGTGCGCGTGTGCACGTATGTGCGTGTATGAGTGTGTGTGCGTGTGTGTGTGTCTGTCTGTCTGTCTGTGCACACGTGCGCGCATATGAATACATGCAGGCATGCCTACATGTACACATGTGAAAAACAAGTTAGGGGTTGTTCCTCAGGACAGGTGTTGTTCTTCCTTGTCTTCTGAGCCTCTCATGAGCGATTAAGCCTGGCTGCCTGGCCAGCAAGTCCTGCGTTTCTTTCTCCCTGTCTGTGCATGCAGTACCTAGCTTTTTTTTTTTTTTATGTAATTCTTCTGGGGACTGAACTCAGGTCCTTACACTTACACAGCAAAAAATATTTTACCAACTGAGCCATCTCCCCAGACCAAGTAAACCCTTTCGCACATACACTAGACTCTCATACAGATCTATTTAATGTACAACATAAGAAGAAAAGCAGCTCAGGACCCTGAGTAGAATGTGCTTCAATTACAACACAGCCCTTCCCTGCCTGCTTCCGCCGCTCTCCAACCCTCCCACTTCAGCTCTCAAGGCTGGAGTACTTTACATGACATTTTCAAATGTGTATGAATGGGAAGCTGGGAAATTCACTCCCCGTTTAATCTGAGGAAACATATCATGCTCTCCTCGTGTTGGGCCCAAATGTGTTGTGAGTTGAGCAACGGCTATCCCATGCCTCGTAATGTCACTCTCCTGCAGAACCACGGTGGAAGAGCGATGGCTAACTAAACTTTACTCCACTGACTTGGATTTGCATTTACTGAAGTATCTAGGGATCTGGACTTCACTAAAGAGTGCAGAGACTAATTTCAACCCCAGGGCAGCCAGGACTAGACGCTGGGTACCACAGCAACATAAAAGGGGCTTTACTGCTGATACACAGTTAAAGGAGACAAGCATATTCCAGTCCTCATGATTTAAGTCCACAATATATAATCTTCAGCACAGAAAATTAAAATCACCTTGGGAGCTTGATTGTGTACACTGCTGCGTGCGCGCGCACACACACACACACACACACACACACACAGAGAGACACCTCTAGAGAATGAATATGCAAACTTGGGAGTTTGAATGTGTAAACTGCTGCACACATCCATACACACACACACACACACACACACACACACACACACACACACACACACACACATACCTCTAGAGAATGAATATGCAAACTTGGGAGTTTCACTCTGATTTCAGGTCAGCTTTTCAACACTAAAGATCATCCCAGAATTTCAGCATGCCGAATTTCTCCCAGCCTCTCTTAATACTTAATAAGATCATAATGATTTCATATGAATCCAGCTGAGGCTATAAAAAGCCAAGTAATGTGAAGAACGTACTCCAATCCATTTAAAGTCCCAAGAATGCCCAGCTAGGGTCAGATGACATCATTATCTATAATCTATTTTAAGCAATTTTTAGTTTAAAAAATTTTAGTGCTCTCTGGGTAAATTATAAATACATTTTGGATGTAATTTGATTGACTAATCAAGTAAGGTCTTATAATTATTCATAAATCTGTTTTGTCCCCTCGGAACCGTCAGATGTTCTCTGCAGGGTCAGTATCCCCCTGCCTTACCACGACTCCTCAGGCTCATCAGCACGGTTAAGAGAAAACCCCATGCAATCAAACAAGCTCAAGGCTTTCTGTCTGGATTAGTATCACTTGTTCCAGTAGACCTGAGTTGATGATGTAGACAAGGAGGTAAGGTCAGGTATCGGTCACCAAGTCTCCATTAGGCAAGATGCTATGACGTCAAACAGAACGTGAACCTAATAATAACCAAGAACTAGCCTATCTGAGCCAGCACTCTAGGTCAGTCTCCAGAGAGAGCCCATGTGGTGCACACACCCCCTTCTGTGTTTACAGAACTAGTGTGGAGCTCTGCTGAGAAGGGGGAGGACACTTCCTTCTCATGGCCCCAAACTACCACAACCTGAACTCTGGAAGCCACACCCGTCCCCTTCCAGCCAGGAAACAGAAAGGCATGTTCAACAAAGATTTTGCCTTGCCACCTCCCTTGGGCAGCTGGCCAATCAGGCTTGGTCCTGGGATTTAATGACTTGAGTGGTTGCTGGCCAAACAGTGATGACTTTCTTTCTGTCACCACCACACCAGAGCACAGCAACTTACGTGGTAGCGGTGGCATCTCCACAGTTCCCTCCGTCTGCGGCCAGGTGGTTTCGTTCTGGTCCAGGAGACCCATGGGCAGCTGAAGTTGTGGGAGGCGGTGTGGACAGCGAGTCCTGACTGCTGCTGGGGGGATCATCCTTGAGAGGGCTGGGACTGTCCCCTAGAGAGAAAAGGCATTGGAGTTCAAACCATCCAAAAACAAAGAAATAACTCAGTCTTATTATTTTCAAAATTACATTTCCAATTCAGCCTGGGAGCGTGTGGATACTTTTGAAGGTTTACATCTGTGGATTTGCTTTTTGTTTCGTTTGAAAACAAAACAAAACAAAACAAAACAAAGACTCAGAGCTGTTACAGTGTGGATATCGAATGTTCCCAAATAGCCATCAGTTTCCAGCCTGGGAAAAGTGGCAGGGACCCTGAGAAGTGCAACCTTCTGAAAGCTTACTTGGTCTTTAAAGGGGGCAATGGGACCTCCAGCCTTCTTCTTGCCTCCTTAGCAGCCAGGAGGTAACAGCTATCTCTACCACATGTGCCTTATTGCTGCCTGCCCCACCCCCAAGCCAATCAGTCATGAAAGGGGACCGATCAGTCATGATTTAAGACTCCTAAACTGTGAATCTTCTCTTTGGGTAAGCTGGTTTATCATAGGTGTTTATTGTAGTAACAGAAAGCCAACTACACACAGATGGTACCCCATGAAGAGTGAAGACAGTAACCAGTCAGACCGAGCTGGAAACAAGCACCCTTCATGTAGCCACAATGGATGCTTAGCCTACCAAGATCCCAGATCCAAGCCAATGACAAGGTCAGGACAGCCCAGAGTAGCACACAGCCATCAGAGCCCGTCCCTGTTGCTCTCATCACCTGTGCATTCCTTCACGCTGGGTGCATAGTAAAAGGGACGTTAAGGGACATCAGCGGCTAATGGTCCAACTTATCAATATTCCAGACATGAAGGAGTTCCCACTTGCCCGTGAACACTGAAGGGATAGCACTGAACGGGATCCTGAAGTAACTGCAGGGGATGAATGTAAACCACAACTAAGGCGCAGGTCCTTAATGAGGTGTGTGATTTATACCATCTTACAGACTATGTTTATTATCCGTTGTATATATTATCAGCTTGTGTAGAAAATGGAAAATGCAGAAAAGAGCTTCCGCTGTTTCCCTCAGCTGGCCTTCTCACTTACACGATGCTTCCAGTTTCTTCTATAAACACACTGGAATGGCACCATGCAGACTCCTGCCCTTTCTGCCCAAAGCCCCCCAGGTGACTTGCCAAGGAAGCAGTCCTATGGAAACATCACTAAGTTGGCCTTGATTTTCCTGGTGATGGGTCATAACAACTGCCCAATGCTGCCACAGCAGCAAATGGAGGGCCACAGCTCAATCCAAAAGCTCCAAGTGTCCTGAACCCACACGGTATCCCATCCTGGGGCCGAGGTACATTGTGCACACAAATGCCAGAGTTGGAAGAGAACTCTCTCTCAGAAAACCAGCTCAGAAAAACCACAATCCTCCCCAAATGAAGCACAAGACAAATCCTGGGCCCTGGGTAGGCTAGCTCTTGGGATGTTAGAATTGAAAAGCGAGTGCAGAAATAAATCTTACTGACTCCTGACTCAGAGTTAAGACTAAGTTAGTGCATCTTTGAAAAGAGATTGGAGAAGCTAGATTAGGGCAGTGAGCATCAGAAATAATAGACTGGGTAGAGATCTCTTGGGAGACACTGGGTTTCCAGTGTGTTTACAAAAGCTGGGAGCATAGGAACAAGTTGAGGGAACGAGTTCCAGGAGTAACCATCCTTAGAGCTCTGCAGAGAAAGTGGGGCACACTAGACTGAGCAGGTCCTCTCCCTGGGCGGCACCTCCTTGCAAAGTCTTGTCCTGTCCTCCACACAAATTCTAGAATATTGCTTTTTTCCCCTTTTAGCTAAGTCACCTTTTTGATAACCCCTCCGCACAATCACATAACTGGAGAAATTCAGTCCCGACATTAGGACCAACTTAAGAGGCAAGGGAACCAAAATCTACAGTTAGAACACAGTTTCCATTCTTTTTAGAATGGAGTTCCCTGTGAAACTACCTCTTCCTGTGCTTAGGAAGCTCAACTCCAGTTCTCTTCTGCACGCGAGCACACATCTATGTCCTGAGCTACCACTCTAAAGAGCTGAGAGGGACTTGGCTGGCCACGGTGCTGCGCAGCTACATCAGCACTCCAGGTGCTTGGAGGCCAAGAATTCATGGAGATAGCCAACCTGGGCTACGTACACAGTGAGTTCACATTGGCCTGGACTACAGACAATACCAGAACTAGGAGGCAACAGTTTCTATGGCTTGTATGTGAAGTTCCTTGTCCTGCAAGTACATTTGTGTGCTGGAAGCTGTCTTGAAAGGTTATGGAACCTTTAAGAGGGAAGCCTTGCTGGAGGAACAGCCTGGCTGGTGCTTGCTCTTGAGGTTTTATGGTCTGGCTTACTTCCTTTCCTATCCTTACTTTCTGATGGGGATACAATGAATCTAAGGGGGGGCTCCCACCACCTGGTGTTTCACGCCACCAGGATGGACTGTGCGTATCCCTTCAAACTCTAAGTCTACAAAACTACTCACCTCACCCCACCCCTTAATTGGCTTCTTGACAGGGGTCTGGCTACAGCAAAGATAAAAAAGTGCCCTCAGCACAACTGACCTTCAGGACAGCTACCAACATGAGCTCAGCTACAAGAACCCAAGTCTGCAGCTCCTGGACACATGCGGTTGGGTTTCCTGGCTTCAGGAGGTCAAGGATGCCTAGATTGCCACTCCTCCAGTGTCATTCATTATCACCTGGGCATTGCCTAACACAGCAAAAGTGGCTGTGGAGGGAGGGTCTGAGACCGGCCTCCTCCTGACTCCTTCCTACCAGGGAAAGGGCTGTGGGGAGAAGCAGGTTCGAGGAACCTGAGAGCAGAGGTCTGACTTTAAGAGCTGCCTGGGGGTGTCTTCCCCGCCAGGTACAGAAGTTCATTACATTGCCTCTGACCCTTTTCCCAGGCAGATGACAGCACAGACTGTCTTCCAGAGTGCTGAACCACATTCTCTTAAGAGACCTGTCTTCCTGCCTGCCAAACACTGGCAATCTGAGCCCTCAGGTGAGAAGAACATGGTGGAAGGGAATGTCTGCAGGCTGATCAAACGAAGACACCTCGCTCCACTTTTCCAGCCTGTACCATCCCTCCCCCGTCCTGTTCAGGAATAAGTCTGTCTACTGGACAAAAAAAAAAAAAAAAAAAAAAAAAAAAAAAAAAAATCACTGTATACTGGAAAAACCTGAATCACAACCATTAAGTACATCAACAGTCAGGCTTATAGCCATTTCCCAAACTTCTGTTCACAATTTCTCCTAGTAGTGTGGCTTGTCAATATATTTGTATGTGGAAGATGGAGGCCCGCAGCAGGTGGGCTTTTTCCCCTTTGAGACTGGGTCTCTCACTGGCCTGAAATTCAATAAACAGTCTATGCTGGAAGGCCAGGGGAATCCACCTGTCTATGCTTGTCCTGTCCTGGAATTACAAGCATATGCCAGCATGCCCAGATTGTGTTCTGGGATGGAATCAGATCATTGTGTTTGCAAGTAGTTAAGTTATCGAGTTCTCACCTAAGCCTGTGTATTCAGTGATTTCTAAAGTCTGAGCTTTACATCTTGTGAGATTAATTTATAATTGAGAACCAGAACCAGACAACTTATTATTCATTTGTTATGAGTGGAACCTGGGTCCAGTGCATGCCATGTGAGCTCTCTACCACAGAGCCCCAGCCCCAGCCCCCACCCTGTGAGCACTCTATCACAGGGCCCCAGCCCCAGCCTGGCTCTGATCATTTTCATATCTTACTTCTTTTAGTAAGGCAACCTCCACCCTCAGGTGCCAGCCACCCTTTTGTGAGCATCTACAAGCAGTCCTATGAATAAAAAGAGCAAAAACGACACTAGCAGACTTCTGTTTTGAACAGTCACCAAAACAAGACAACAGGTAACACCCAACTCAAACCTAACCTCCACCAAACACTTGCCAACCCCTGTCTGTACACTCTCCTCTCAACTAAAGCAGCATCAGTTTGGCATTTTGCTGCCACACAACGGTTTCACAACCTAGCCTCGCCTGCCACTCAACTCCCATCATACATGTTTTGAGGGTGGAAACCATGTCTCCGGCTTGGTAACTCTTTACAAGCAGTGTGTTGCCGGACAAAAATCGAGAGACTTGAGGTAATGCAACTGGCTCTCTGCCACAAGAAAGCTCACGGACACGAAAGCAGCCTCCGAGACTGAGCGGAGGCTGGGGGAATCTAAAATTTTCAATGTATTCTCACAAGGCTGGCTAGCAGTTGCTCCTTCTCACGCCTCCCTTCCCAACCACAAACATCTCCGATTTCCTGCCCCTCTGGCTACTCACCAGGCACGTTATGGACAAAACTTTGCAGTTAAAACATCGGTCCCGGGCTGGAGAGATGGCTCAGCCGTTAAAGGCTAGGCTCACAACCAAAAAAAAAAAAAAACATCAGTCCCCAGCCCAAAGGTGCTCACATTTAACACAGGAGACAGCTGATAATAAACAGAGCAAAAGGTGGCATTTGCATAATGGGACTCTCTCAAGGAGCTTTGAGACTCGGGAATAATGAGTTTTAAAACCTGACAGTGGGAGGGCTGGAAGACATGTGGGAGACATGCAACAGAATAAGGAGAAATTACTGCCAGACTCGGGAGAACGACGGAGGCTCTGAAGAGAAACAGCAGAGCTGAAAGACAGGTGAGAGCCTGGCAGCTTTCAGAGCTGTTAAGTCTTTGCATTGGGCTGGAGAGTGGGTACGGGAAGGAACACAGGACCTTGGCCACACTAGGGCATCTGAATCCACCTGCAAAGATGCCACTGCAGGGATGGCAGGCAGTAAGTAAGTGATCCTGAGATTGGAGCCAGGAGACTTTCAGGCCCTGCAGTCAGCCGAACTCAGTAAAGACAGGGGAGGGTGAAGGAAAGTGACTCGCAGATGTACTAAAAAAAGGAGAGACAGAAAGGTGTGCCAGAGGAACGTGGTGCATTTCATTAGTTGAATTTGTTGTTGTTTTTCTTGAAGGACCGAGCTGGAGTCTTAGGGGCTGGGCAAGGGCTCTAGCAGCAAGTGTCTTAGTCAGGGTTACTATTGCTGTGGTGCAACACCATTACCAAAGCATCGTGGGGGAGAAAGGGATTATTTGCCTTACACTTCAACATAAATTCACCATTAAAAAAAAAAAAAAACTCAGAACAGGACCTCAAGCAGGGCAGAACCTGGAGACAGGAAGAGATGCAGAGGCCACGGAGGGTGCTGCTTATAGGCTTGCTCAGGCTGCTTTCTTAGAGAACCTGGCACCACCAGCCCAAGAATGGCAACACCCACGACGGGCTGGGCCCTCCCTGCTGTCAATCACTAATTAAGAAGATAACCTACCAACAGGTTTGCCTGCAGCCCGATCTTAGAGAGAGGCATTTCTCTACTGACTTCAGTCTATGTCAAGGTGACATAAAGCTATCCAGCACACCAAGTGACAGTCCCAAGAGTGATTTGCTCGTGAGCTTGAGCACGTGAGCAATACTTTTCTTTCATAATCAACACAACAGAGACTGGCAGCAAACTAGACCACGTTCTACTGCAGCCAGTAACTGACTGACGTTAACTGTGATATTCTGGAAGGCTCTTCCTCCTGCTTTCCTGTACCAGTGACAGTGTGCTGTTCTCTCCATTCACCATCACTTCGTTGCACCTCAGCAGCATCCCCCTTGTGTGTGTGTAGGAGCAGGGCTTCACACTGCCCTGCCCGCCCCCATCACTGATGTCATCTTTCACTGCCTCCCTCCCCTTCCTAATAGTACAGAAATCAGACTGCTCCCTGAGTCCCTTCTTAGCTCTTGCTCCTCTCAGCCTTGATGTGGTCATGACACAGATCCCACAAAGCCTCTACAGCTCAGCAACTGCTGGGAACGGGTTCTCTGCAGGAGCAGGGCGCTCCATGGGCTGCTCCTCATACTTCAATAGTAACCAAGTTGGGGGGTGGGGGGCGGATATGTAACTTACCCTTGGGATTTAATTTACGCCAACCTCACAGTGGCTCATCTGGTTAGTTCCCAGAGAGCTGTAGGCTGCCACTGTGGGGCCCAAGTTTAGGTCAGGAGGACCTCAGAGATGTCTGTCAAGTGGCTAATCTCCAGGATCAGAAACCTTGGCTGAGAACTAAGTAACTGTATCCACAAGGACACAGTTACACTTCTTACAAAGCTAACCAGGGATTTTTCTAGCCAAGAAATTTCATATGGAAATCTTCCTCTCTCCCACATACGCCTAGAGACAACAAGAAGATGAAGACACAAATGTTGAGGATTTGGTCTAATGCTTGCGTTATGCTAATTAGGTCCCTCAAACTGCAGGAGAACTTATAAGACAACTTATTAGGGTCCCTACCCCCCAGCTGATTTTGATTGGTAAATAAAGTTGCCAGCAGCCAACAGCTGGGCAGGGAGATAGAGGATCCTCCTTCCTCCCTCCCCCCACCCCCAAGGGACTGAGGGAGGAGGAAGGAGATAGCTGCCACGCCAGGAAAGGAGTAGCTAACATACCTGAGAAGTGCAGGACATAGACACAGCCAATAGTTAAGAGCCAGGGATCATGGCTCGGGAGGGCTGCAGATCTGGGTCGGGGCAGCCAAGATGGAATATAGGCTTTAGTAAGTGATGAGGTGGAATTATTGGAAAGTACATCAGCCATGTGGAGGTTTGTAAGTGGCAAGACTGTGTGTGTGTGTGTGTGTGTGTGTGTGTGTGTGTGTGTGTGTCTTTCATTCTGGAACCCAGAACATTGGGGTGGATATTGAGGAATTGCACTGCAGGGGTCGATTTGAGTAGCATTAATTGGAAAATACCACACACACACACACACACACGTGTTTACCCATCCACTGTCTCTGTGCAACAGAGACAGAAAGGAAATATTCAGGGGTCAGTACCCAGAAGACCAGACAGTACTCAGATCCTGTGGTTTCTCAGGACCCTGATCCACCAGGCCCTGGGCAGTATGAAGCACTCCGCACTACATTCAAACAAAAACTCTACAGTACATCCACTCACCCAAGGCACTGGATTTGAACATCTACCTTTCTGTTAGCTGTGTGCCAGCAAAGCTTAGTTCTAAGAGAAGCATGTAGGGAAGGAAACTTGGAATCACCAGCCCCAGGGAGGGAAGAAACGCAAAGAAGGGAGAGAACGCGGATCTAATGCATGCTTGCCAGCACACTCACAGCACCCTCCTCCTTCACAAAGAATTGCGAGCTTGAACTTGTAAGAACAAAAGGGAAATTAAGATAGTGTTATGCTCTGAATATAGAATATGCTTTTACAGGTGGGTTTTGAAAACCTGGTGCCCAGCTAGTGGCAGTATTCTGGGGAAGTTCTCAGAATGTTAGGAAAGAGAGCCTGGCTGGAAGACTTCGTCCTAACTGGGACAGGACTTCTGGGACTAGCTCTGACCTCTCGCTCACTTCCTGCTTCTTGGCTCCCTGTGGTATCAGTAGCTGGCTTTTGCTGGAGGCTTCCTCCACCATTATGATCTGCCCAGGTGGACAGGGCCAATCAACTAAGGGCTGGGCCCTTTGAAACCATGAGCCAAAATACCTAACCTTCCCTTGCTTTTGTAGGTACTGGGCACAGCTGAGCAGGAGTGACTACAGTGAGCATACCCAGAAAAGATGAGAAGTCAGTGATTTAGAGACGCACAATACAGACAACAGAAATAGAACCATTAACATCTAGGTTGTAGGAGAAGAAACAAACTGGGAGGAAGAGACTTAAAGCAGTAAGGGCAGCAAATGGAAGGATAAGGAAAGTTATGAACGTAAGGCACCACTATATAATTCACGAATGCCAGATATGCAGGGTGTGGTGGTGCACCTCTAATCCTAGCACTTGGGAGGCTGAAGCAGGCTGATCTTCATGAATTCGAGGCCAGACTGGTCTACACAAAGTGAGTCCATGACATCCAGGCCTCTGTTACACAGAGAAACTGTGTGTCAAAAACCAGTGTGTGTGTGTGTGTGTGTGCGCGCGCGCGCGCGTGTGTATAATTTATATGTTTATATGTGTGTGTGTGTATATATATATCAGATACAAAAAACAAAACATATGCAAACATGAAGAACACATCATGTAAAAGTCAGTCTAACACAAGAATTCGAAACAGCAATGAGATCAGAACAGAATCCAGCAAGCCTTCAAAGGATCAAAGGAAAAAGAATGCTGCCATTTAAAATGTAAGTGGCATTTTAAGGCTGTAAAAGGGGGACATTAAAAAATCCCTAAAGGACTGACATCGAAAGTACTAGTCTGCTATTCTCATAGAAAGATGCTTTCAACGTTTTATCAAGAGAAGCAACAGAGGGTTAGTAAAGTGTACTTCTGCCATTAATAAAGGGAATGAGGAGGCAATGAGACTCAAGCTCTAGGAAGCCACCAGCAAAGGTGGGAAAACGAGAGGAAGCTGGGACTCTCTGCCTGGCTGGCTGTGGAAGCTGGGACTCTCTGCCTGGCT
>NW_022196905.1:215791968-215808711 GCF_008632895.1 Mastomys coucha
AAGCTGGGACTCTCTGCCTGGCTGGCTGTGGAAGCTGGGACTCTCTGCCTGGCTGCCTGTGGAAGCTGGGACTCTCCGCCTGGCTGGCTGTGGAAGCAAATGACAGTTTAAGATCTCAACAGGCAAGTAAGGTTCCATGACTCAGGTAAGGTCGCCTGCTTTAGAAACAAGAAGACAGAAGGCTACCCTCAGAAATGGTGGAAGCTGGCTTGTTTTCTTAGAGAAAAAAGCAGAAAAGGAAAACTGTATCAAATGCATTAAGTGGGAAACATACCATCACAGAAATTGTTACGTAATAGTAATTAAATGAAAATGGATTAAACTTGCCAATTGAAAGACAGCGACTCTCCAAGTGCATTTCTGAACTCAAGCAATATGCTGGTTTAAAGAAGCAAACTTAAAGTGAAAAAGGCAAGATTGAAAACACATGAAGAAAGGATAGATATACTAGGCAAACAGGACCCTCTAAAAAGTAATGACTGTAGGTACAATAAGGTCATTTATCAGGCATAAAGAGCAAGGTCAAACAAATAAATAAAACCACAGGTACAGCTTCAAACAACCAACCTTGAGCTACAGGAAAGGACAGAAAACTCAACAGTGACAAGCTCTGACATGCTCCACTCAGACCCAACATGTAGCAAGAATAAGAAAAAAAAGACCTGCAATCAGGTACAAAGTGGTCTCATTTTGTACATTCACATCCCTGCAGCATCACCACCCACCACAGGTACACGTACACAAGTTGCAGCAAATAAAGATTAATTTTCCCTTTAGTATCACATAAAATATTTTTGAAGGAAGGCCATGAAGTCTTAAATACTGTCTTAGTCACCAATCTATTCTATGACTGCGACCAAGACAACTTATAGAAGAAAGCATTTCATTGGTTAGTTTCAGAGGGTGAGTCCCTAGCCACCATGGAGAGGAGCAAGGCAGCCGGCAGACAGGCATGCATGGTACGGGAGCAGTAGCTGAGAGCTCACTGTGTTAGGAGGGAGGGAAAGAGGGAGGGAAGGAGGGGGAGGCAAGGGGAGAGGAGAAGGGAGGGAAAAAGAGAACCCTTGATCCTTCATAAACAGCTCTACCAAGAAGGGACCAAACACTCAAACAGATTAGTTTACAGAGGCAGTCCTCATTCAAATCACCACAGATTTTATAACAAAATGCTGTACTTTATAATTCCCATGTCAGCAAACTAAATAAAGTTACTAAGAAAGCTATAACGAAAACAAAGAAACAGAACTCAGTAAAACTAAACTTTGTAAGGCACAGTTTTAAAAAGCTCAAAAATAACTATAGTTTTAAAATATTAGGAAATAAGAGCATTTTTATCTTCCCAAGTATTGATAGCTGGAGAACAGTCTCAAAGAATTTCTGGAATCTTAATGTACTCACATAACATAGATGACTGACACACTGTAAGTACTAATACAAGCTACTGTGTAAGTAAAATCTACCCTCAAATACTACTGTCACTGCTTATTTATATATAAAGCTTGATGAGAAAAACAGTCTCTAAGATCACAGCAGAAATCAATGGAAAAATGTGAGCTGGTATCTAGTAACTTCCTCCAAACATACAGACATGGATTCAAACCT
Source organism: Mastomys coucha (assembly GCF_008632895.1). Classification (NCBI taxonomy): domain Eukaryota; kingdom Metazoa; phylum Chordata; class Mammalia; order Rodentia; family Muridae; genus Mastomys; species Mastomys coucha. Next base: position 215,793,571 of record NW_022196905.1, read on the forward strand.
CAGCATCAACTACTTTACTTTTGAAACTGGCTTCAATACAAATTAGGTGACTTCCTGGGTAGGGTTTGGCAGAACCAACCTCCTGACATAATGCCAGCCTGCATTTCCTATGGTTCAGAAAGTCACTCACAAACAGCTACCACACCATAGTGGCCTCTCAAATGTTACCCATGACATACAAAGGGTGTTGGAAAGAGCTGTGAGGCCTACTGGCAGGAACTCATTTCCGTGTCTTAACATAACTTCTAGGTTGTTTAAGTAAGACCTGGGTTGGTAGATTTTACCAAAACTAGTATGTGCTGCTACATGGACTGGCATAAACCATAACACGGCAAACTGTACATTTCCCCCTCCCCAGCTCAAACTGTTACTGTACTTTATATCTCACACAGAAATGCCATGCTCGGCCGCAAATGTGGAGGCAGAGTGCACACAGTTAAACCTGTGCATATGGAGCACTTCAGCCAACACAGCAGATGGGATGGGGATCAACAACAGAGTTTTAGGGCTGACAGAGGGCAAAAGACACATCAAATAAAGTACTGTGGGCTAGGCAGTGCCACTTCCCAATACAGTCAATTCAAGCCCATGGATACTAGTGACAAACAGGAAATGTCACCTTGCAACCACTGTCCTCGATCAGTCTAGTTTGAAATTCTGCACTGTAATTTGGACAGGTAAGGATTAGTCACATATCGTTGACTCTTGTGCCCACATCCTAAAAGCACATTTACATATTGGCTGGTTTCGGATTACTGGGTAATCCTGTGGTAATTCTGTGGATGGTAGAACATTCCTCGACTCCAGTTCTGAGTAAGGAATGTGACTCCAGAATGGATTGCTGCAGCTTGCTATTGCTTTGAAAGGGGCATGGGTCTGTTACCCTTACACTCATTCTCTCTCTCTCTCACACACACACAGACTGTTTTCTGTTTCCTTCCAAATTGCCCACTCCCCCCGGTTGTCCTACAAAGTCAGGAGGTTCTCTCACCGCTCACCCTAGAATCGGGCTGTCAGAGCGTCATGGGTCCCTCCACCTGGAAGCCAGGGCACACACTGGAAAGAACAGTTCCCAGCAGAGAGGCTGCAGGCAGTAAGGCTGGGAAGGAGCACAGCGGATCCAAAATCCAATTAACACCTACAAACCAGAGAGAAATGCTAGTGCTCCTCTTACAGCCGTCCATATGCTCGTCAGACGAGAGACTGAAATGGCCAGAGAACTGCGACATACTGTCTTTATGACGCTTATGACGCAGTCAAGAAAGGCAAATACGCAAGATTTATACAAGGAAACCATCAGAGGCAAGACAGGAATTAAAAGCATTCTCTTTCAGAACTCCGAGGCCACATATTTATTCCACCTCCATCAAACCCTACAGCAGCCAGATGGTAGAGCCACACGCCTTTACTCCCAGCATTTAGGTGGCAGAGGCAGTCAGATCTCTGAGTTCAAGGCCAGCCCAGCCTTCAGAGAGAGTTCTCAGACAGCCAAGGCTACGAAGAGAAACCATGTCTCAAAAAACTAATCAATTTGGACGAACAACAATATGAACTAACTAGTACCCTCAGAGCTCCCAGGGTCTCAACCACCAACCAAAGACTGCACATGTTCAGGCAGCATGTGTATAGAAGAGGATTGCAAAATCGATCATCAATAGGAGGAGAGGTCCTCGGCCCTGTGAAGGTTCTGTGCCCCAGTGTAGGGGAATGCCAGGGCCAGAAAGTGGGAGAGGGCGGGTGGCAGGCATGGGGAAGTAGGAGGCAACAGGGGTTTGTTTTTGTTGTTTTTGTTTGTTTCTTTGTTTTTTGGAGGGGAAACTGGGAATGGAGAAATTTACATGTAAATAAAGAAAATATCTAAAAGAAAAAAAATGCATGTAACAATGGATTTATGTGTGAGCATATATACTTCAACATTATTTTAACAGCAAGTTGTAAACACAACAAATTTCAATAAGTAAATAATTCAATAAATCCTGACAGATCCATAAAAAAAAAACTAATCAATCAAACAAGCAAACATCAGAAAAACCGTATTACCTTACAAATTAGTTTCCCTTACCTGGAAAAGTTCATGTAAACACGCATCCCATTCCTTAAATAGACACTTGGTATTTTAAAAATTGGCTGGAAAACTCAGTTTAACAACAGACATTATTAAAATGTGAATGAATCAACTATCTTTCTAGAAAACTCGAATCCAACTTTACTTCAAAAGTCTTTATTTTCCCATGAACATTGACAGAAAACTCCTTTATTCAGGAAATGTTCCTTACATCTCAGGCTAGAAGAAGGAAGTGTGGGGAAAAGTGACCCTGAGAGATGCCCATGAGAGAACAAAGCTAATTATGAGACAGTGGAAGGGGTGTGCCCAGCCTGCCCTCTCACATGCTCCAGAGGCTAAAGCAGGGGGCTTCTGACATAGGCGCTCAAGGAGTCGGGTATCAGAAGCAGGGTACCCAGCCCAGCACCGGCTTGGCATGTGCAAGGCCCAAGGTTCTTCCAGCCCCTCCCAACCCCAATCCCTCTCACCTCTTTCTTAGTTACACTGCAACTTTACAAATGACACCTTATCACAGGAGACTAGACACTGCTCTTTCCATGCCGTTCTACTCTCAAGAAGTAAGGGAAGTCAAAAAAGAAACTCTACTAAAGCTTAGGAACACGTGGCTTGCTGACGGCAGCTAGGGGAGGATAATTCACTCTAACTGCCAATGCCCTTTCCCTATCTGAAATCACCTCTAGGAAAGGGGACTCGCACCCTCTAATCCCGAAAAAAAAAACAGAATAAGACCACATAAAGGTCTGAACCTCTCCTCAAAACAAATGGAAGCAAAGGAAAGTCAGTTCCCCAGCCGCAGACGGAAGTACCAAGGCCTGACACGGCAGAGTGGCCGCTGTGGGCGGGTTCATGGAGTCATTCCAACTCTCAGCGGAGGAGACATGGGGGGCTGGATGGAAGGAGGAAAGGGACGGGAAGTGATATAATATTTTGATTAAAAAAAAACGTCAAAAACAAACGAAAAAGTTAGTCACAATACTTGCCTGAGAAAGCTATTGGGCAGCTAAAACATGCCAAATATATACACTGGGGAAAGCTGATGAGGGAATCAAGCCCATTACAAACAAAACGAATAAAAAATAACAACAACCAAACCGGACGGGCACCACTATCAAATTACAGCAGAAGCTACCAGGCACTGGGTTGCAGCTCAAGGCACCATCCCTACCACTTGCAAAGGTCAATGAGAGTCTGCAGCAATTCAACTAGAAGCAAGGAAGGCCAGTCCAGTCAACAGAGACCACCCACACTGTCCAGCCTGCAAAGTGGACCATGTCTTATTGTGATTATGATGATCCATGCAGCAGCCTCGTATCATTATCCTTACAAACCACAGGAAAACAGGTCCTGAGTGAAACCTCACATAGACTCCCGTGATGCACAGCACTATGGCACTTCAGGAATCTGAGATCACTGTGCACAGAACACAAACTCTAGGCCCACCTAGACACTGGAGACCTAATGCTGTGGCCCTTTAATACCTCATGCTGTGGTGACTTCCCCTCAACCATAAAATTACTTTGTTGCTGTTTCTAACTGTAACTTTGCTACTCTTATGAATGATGATGTAAACATCTAATATACAGATTATTTGATATTCAATGCCCCCCAAGGGGTTACAACCCATAGGTTGAGAACCACAGATGTAACAGTAAAGCTGGTAAGACTCCCAGCTATTCATCTGTAACCCGACCCCTGCCTTTTCTGTCATACCAAATGTTAATTACCAGCAATCACCAAACAAAGGAGTTAGCCATCAACAATCCTAGGTAGTCTGATAGATGAAAATCTTTCAAAAGACCAAATTACATTTACTTTGAAAGCATACCAACAGATGTATTTCATGTATTAGGCCACAAAGAAAACAAAAGCTAAAATTCTAGAGCAGCCCCTACACACTGTAACTCAACTGTGCTTCGCAGAAAAAGTACGTCATAGTTACACTGCACAAGCTCTTAAGGCACAGAGGGGATTGGCTGAGGCCCCAAAACGCATCAAGGGGAGGCCAGGGACTTCAATCCAGGTTCACTTAAACACAAACTTACGTCTACCACTCAACAAAATTCCCTGCTACCCAAGTATCCCCAGTAGTAGTAACCCCAAGTGCAGGAGCAGTGTGAACAGTGGAGGGCAAGCGGAAAGGGGGAGGCTACACCGTGGCCCAGCAGAGAGAGATGGCCACGCCTACAGGGACACCCACCATCACTCCTGGGCTCTGCTTTCTGGTCCTCCTAACTTCAAAATCTTAAACTGATACCTAGCACAGGAAGCATGAAATGCAAAGGAAAGCTAAGATTCTACACACATACATCTACTAACATAACTGTTTGCATGCTTTTTTGTGTAAACATGTATATGTCATATGTTGTAACAAGCGATTACTATAAAAAAAGATATAAACACAATTACCAGATTCTCAAGCCCTTGGGATAACCATTGTCAGAGCTGATTACATTCTTAGATTTCTAGGATCGTTGTGTACTTAAACAATGTTTCTTTTACAGTAGAGTCTCTTCTGATTTCCTTTTCATTCACAGTCATCCTGTTGGGTGGGGATGGGGTGGAAAGATTTGTATTGTCATTGCAAGGCTTTGTCTGTGCTACGGTGCACACTGATGAAGTCTGAGAGCCAGACCCCCTGGTGGCCCTGGTCTTGTGGACAACAGCTGTGGGACCTAAAAGAGCTACTCACCTCTTCTGCATCCCAATTTCTTTATTTCACAGAGAGATACATTACTACCTGTAGTTTGTTGTGAGAAATACCCAAGCTTAGTAAATATTAGGGATAAGAGCAATATCTGTCAAGCAGTACGATAATTAGCCATTACAGAATTATTCCTCAATTCTGTGGCACATTCTTCCATAAACTATAACGTGTTTAAGAAAGGAGTATATAAATCTTGATTTTTATAAAATAATATAATAAATAGAATTAAATAACTATGGCTCCTATTATGAAGCAAAGAGAAAAATAAAAATCATGATCACAATTACATTTCACGCATAAAAAAAGATCTGGCAGCTTAGAAAACATTCATAGGTCCAAAATGCAACAAAAAACTTCTTTTGAACAGGCTCAAAGCAAAAAAAATTTTTAGTGCCCCCCGCCCCCAAGACAGGGTTTCTTTGTATAGCCCTGGCTGTCCTTGAACTCACTCTGTAGAGCAGGCTGGCCGCAAACTCAAAAATCTGCCTGCCTCTGCCTCTGCCTCCCAAGTGCTGGGACTAAAGGCATGGCATCCAAAGGTGACAGTGAACTCCTCCACAAACAGGCTCACAGAAGGGAGTCAAGGCCCAGACAATGTGTGCCACTGCAGCTAAGGCCAAAGCCAGACACTCCACTTTTCCTCAACAGCTGGCAAGGGGGGGTGGGGTGCTCAGCTGCCTTAGTAGCAGGCGCACCTTGATGCTCTGCTAGGTTCCTTCTGGGTCCTTACGGGTCTCTTAGCAATGTAAGTGATTCAGAATTGGCCACACTGGTATAATACCTTCCATTTCAAGATATCTGGTCGTCTTCCTGCCCATCAAAGAAAACATTTCAAATCAGTTACTCTTGACAGCCTTAAAAATTCTATTTCATTCAGGATAAACAATACTGCGGTTGGTTTGAAAAGATGTTTCTTAGACAGCCCAACTGCCTCCTACGCTGCAAGACTCTCAGAGAGGCCTAAAAAAGAGAGTGGCAGCTGCTTGAATTCAGAACTAGAAATTAAAATAAAAGCTATTAGAAGTGAAGAAGGAACATGCTCCCCCGGGAGCCGGGCTTTAGAAGGACTTTCTTCTGTACAGGCTAGCTACCTGCCTCAACCTTACTTTCACCACAGTGCAGCTATGTGGTTTATAGGGGTGTTAAATGCTCCCCCCCCCTTTTTTTTGTTCTCCCAGGAAAAGGGACAATGTTCATCCCACACAGAGGCATAGTCGAGACTACACAGGAACTTGGAGAAGTTGCCTTTTGCTTTGTCACTTAGCGTTAGGGGGCTGAGCTCCCAGCAGGCTTTGGAGGAGCCACCCACACAGAGGCGGCTGCATGCATGATCACGCCTAGGAGCTTCTAGCTGCTTTTTCTAACCCTTCAATCCTATCACTGTAAAAATGAGTCAAGAAATCATCGGTCTATGTGGACTGCTGCATTTTGGGCCCTGTCTCAGACTCAGCCTTACAACATAGTAATTCTACACCAAAGAATCATGACATACTCGGAGGGGTGGTAAGAGGGCCCCACGCTCAGGAAGTTAGTACCCAGAGCCCACTGCTGCAATATCAGATTGAACAATTACAAAAATGTCGAGAAGTACCATTTCCAAGCCCAAGATGGAGGCCTGCCCCACATGAGTTGCTCAGACGTGAAGCTAGTAAGACATGTCCGTAAGCTAAAGCCAACAGCTGCAGAACACAAGTGATGACAAATGCCAACCACGGTTTCCGGGTGCTTCTATTTCTCACACTGTTGGAAGTGCTCTGTTAATATTCTGGGGAAGACATGGCCACCACAACTCCCTGACAAAAGCGTATCTACAGAAACGGACTTTATACAGACATTCTCGTGGAAGTCACAAGGACCAATCAGGCATCCCTGACATCTTTGTGCGGTAATGACCTCCCTGCACTGGGCTGAGCCTATAAATCAAAGTGGACAAGTTGTCAAAGAGAGTAAACTGAGTTCTAGTACTAGCTGACATGCCAACACAGGTGGAACAAATCTGGCGAGGCCTCATCCCTACATGAAAAGCTGTAAGAGATTAACAACTGCTAAGAAATAATAATGAGCCTTTCCCAGGGACCTGTCCCTTGACTGCTTCTTATCCAACACCATGTGTTCATCCTTAGAAACACACATGCAAGCAAGACTGAATGGACTCATAGGACATGTTTCCATACTTATTCATTCATGTATATACAACAGTAACACTTAAAGAGTAGGAGGTCACATGAGTTTGTGTGTGGGGGGGGGGTGAGTATAAAAAAGGTTTAGGAAAGGGGATGGTACAACTATATTTTATTTAAACTTTAAAATGCATCCAGAAAAAAATGAGTTTCATCTTGTTTGTGAGTTCGAAGAGTATTCTTTCTCCATGAAGACACACCACCTTGGTATTTAATACTTCTCTTTCCATGGTCACAATTCCTCTCCTTCGCTGACACCCACTTAGTGGTCTTCTCATTCTCCTTGAACCAAAGTCGCCTTGCCAAAAGAGCCCTGGCTCTGGGAACACTAAAAGGGACAGTTGGGTTTGCCAAGCACAGAACCACAGACTGTCTCCGTCTCCTTCGGCTGCAGATATACATAACTGTGACTAACCACTCACCTTGAGCGTGTGAGCAGTGTGCACGTCTGAGGTTTTATAGAAGGTTTTTGTGAGGAGTGTGACATTAATTCCAATTCTAGCATCCACTGCCATAAAAGCCACGAATGAAGGAAAAAGACCTCAACAAATAATGTTCACTATTTTATAATTAAAAACCCTATATATGCTAGGGATATCACAGAATACTTCCCTACCATACTTAGGGCTCTGCGTTTACACTGAAAATTTACATTTAGTAGACCGCTTTCTCATCTTCTCTTTTCTTGCTCATGCCTCGGAATCAAGATAAATTCTCTCACATCTACCTTAGTTGGCTAAGTTCAGATCCATTACCGCTTTTAGTGTCCGTTGCTGACATGTGGCACTGAATGGTGGCTGAAAGGACCTCTCCGTGACCACTGTGTCCTGCTCCTCAGTCAGAGGTTGATCCAGATAAGGATGCACTCCCGCAGAGCACAGGAAGGAAGCACCAGGCCTCTGCTCCAGCTGCCTCTCCCTCCACAGTGTATGTTCACTCCCCTCTGCTTCTCTGTTTCCCCCTCACACTCTCCGCCACGCTGCAGGACTACAATAACACACGTTTAACAAAATGTGCTGTAGTTAACACGGTTGTCATCCAAATGTTAAAAGCGCCAACCCAATGATACCCAAGACAGAGCCAACAGCAGAGAATGCTATATCCTGCCAACTGACCAACAGTAGAGAATGTTATATCCTGCCAATTGGCTTCCAGATGATTCTAAATTATATTTTTAACTTGCCTAAAGAAGTAAACTGCTATATCATGCACAGAAGACAGGCACAGAATATCTAATTATATTCAGGAAGATGCGTATAACAACTAGTCCCATAAACGTCTAGTTCCATTTAAAATTAGAGCTGGTATGAAGGAAGAACTCAGTCAAAACTCATATGGTAAGCCTCTCCTCATTCGTCAAATCATTATTTCTCTACTCCCCCTGCCTTGAAAGGAAAACGAGGGGTCACTCTCATCTCAAGCAGACTCACGAACTTCCCTCCATATTAGAGGGAACTACAAAGAATCCAGCAGGCCCTCCTCATAACAGAGGGAGCGTGGACATGAACACAGAGGAATGGCAGAACAGGAGCAGCCTATTGCAGCACGGCTGCTTGGCAGTACTAGTTCTAAGGAAATAACAAGAGACAGGACGATGAAGGGAAGAAAAGCGTCGAGAAACCCACCTCAGATTCTGCTACTCCATAACAGACTCAGCCGAACTGATGCAGCTCCGATATTCAAGCGATTGCTAAAGGCTGTAGGACGTGAACAGTGTGTAGTCCTAGAGCCGGCGAATATTTCAGAAAACTCAATAGCTGCTTTAATTAAGAGAACTAGATACCCTACTGGCCTCCACTCATGATAGTAACAATCTGTACAGGAAATAACTAGAATTTTAAGTTCCTTTTCAAGTAAATTGAATGTCATTTAATCATATATGACAAAAATTGTTTTCAATTGCTTTTTATTACCTACATCACAATCACTCTATGGCAGAGCTCAAGCCTTCTTGACTCTGACAACTTTTGCAATGACTTTCACGACAGATGTGCCCACAGGGTCGTATCTATAGAAACCCCGACCTGCTGTGCATAGAGAGGTCAACTTTCAGCCTGGGAACGACATCCCGAGCTGAAGGTGGTGCTGCTTCAAGGCTCTCTGCTTTGGAGACTGATGGTCTGCAAATGCTCGGCCCAGGGAGGGGCACTATCCGGAGATGTGGCCCATTGGAGTAGGTGTGTCACTGTAGGTGTGGCCTTTAAGATCCTCATCCTAGCTGCCTGGAAGCTAGCATTCTGCTAGCAGCCTTCAGAAGATGGTGCAGAACTCTTAGCTCCTCCTGCACCATACCTGTCTGGATGGATGCTGCCATGCTCCTGCCTTGATGATCATGGACTGGACCTCTGAACCTGTAAGTCAGTCCTAGTTAAATGTTGTCCTTATAAGAGTCGCCTTCCAGGGGTTAGAGAGATGGGACTCAGCGCTTAAGAACACTGACCACTCTTCCAGAGGTCCTGAATTCAATTCCCAGCAACCACACTGTGGCTTACAGTCATCTGTAATGGAATTGGATGCCCTCTTCTGGTGTGACAGTGTACTCACATACATAAATATTTTTAAAAAAGAAAGAATGAAAGATTGCCTTGGTCATGGTGTCTGTTCAAAGCAGTAAAACCCTAACTAGCTAGTGTCTTAGACACTGCCCCATGAAGGCTTGTAGACCTCTCACAGTGACCTTTCCATGGATGCTAAGCCCAACCCAGCTAAGTATTCTTCAAGACTGACTGGCGGGCTCAACACAGACTAATGTACCAAAGGCTCTTCATTCAGATACCAAGTGTATGACCAAACCACAAGTAATCTCTCTCATTCAGGTCTTCCCTCCAAATCTTGGCAAGAAAAAAAAAATTCTATCTACCTCTTAAACAAGAACTATTTATGCTAGATTTTAGGAAGTTAAATTTACCTTACTCTATGAGGCAAAGAGATTAATGGACATAATTAATTAATGGACATTGTCACATTAAAATATTCTAGCAGACTCATACTACATTTTAAACAGTCAGCTAAAACACAGGAAGTAACTGCTGTGATAATGCTCCAGAATATTGTTAAGTGGGTCTTGAACCTTCCCGAAGTTGAAAACTAGATGGTATAGAAGGCACTCTCAGTTCTGGCAGCAAGAATAAACAAATAAGCTGGACGTGGCAGGTTCCACTGCGGTGAGCCTTCTGAGAGCTAAGCTAAAAGGATCACTGATGGCACAAGCCCAGCCTGGCCCACACGGCATGATGCACTCTCAAAGAACTGAAATCACAATTAAAAATGATTCAGTTATTTCTGAATTTTTGGCATGTTATTGATAACATCAATTCTTATATAGATTATAGGCTTACACAGTAAGCATGAGGGAAAGCCCTGCAGGCCTCCTTTCACATGTCACCCACCTCTCTACTGTCCTCAAAACATATTCATATTCACAAACCCGAATTTGAATATTCCTTTTTAATTGATTTGTATTTCCTTCTCACCTTTAAGGTAATATGAAAATAACCCAATCACCAAACTCAGGTGCTTTCCTAACTATGACAACTTTCAGATGGGTAGAGTGGGGCTGGAGAGACAGCTCAGCAGTTATGAGCAATGGCTGTTTTTCCAGGGGATCCAGGTTCAGTTCCCAGGACCTATGTGGTAACTCCAGTCCCAGGGGATCCAGTGCTCTCTTTCTGGCCTCCATGGCACTGCATATGCATGCTGTATATATGCTCAAGCAAATACACTCAAACATGGATAATTAAAAACAAACAAACAAAAAGCTCAAGGTTGACCTGAGACTAGATTTGGCCATGTATCTAGCTGAAAACCAAATACTGTTCTGCTAAGAAAGCCTAGCAATAAAGTGACTAACAGCATTCTCCTAGTCCCAGAAGTTATCGTAAGAGAAGCTACCTCCTACAGGAGCCCTGTGCCCAGAAGGAGACAGCCAACACAAGACAGACACAATGGTGGTTTGGGAGGACTTTGTCTCACAATGCTTTGTATGGGCCTTAAAAAAAATAAAAAAATAAAAAGATCTTACATACAGATCTTGGGCTTATAAGTTATAGTTTCCAATTCTGCTTTTATTGGTTTATTAGGTGTGTGTAAATGTATATTCTTTGGCTCTTTTTTTTTTTTCTTTCCTATTTGGTCTCTGTGGTGGTTTGAATAGGTTTGGCTCCCATAGACTCATGTGCTTGAAAGCTTGGCCCATGGGAAGTGGCCTTATTAGAAAGCGTGGCCTTGTTGAAGTGTGTGTGGCCTTTTGGAGGAAGTGCATCACCATAGGGGTGAGCTTTGAGGCCTCCTAGTACTCAAGCTCCACAAATTGTGGAGTAACCTCCTCCTGGCTGCCTTTAGATCAAGATGCAGAACTCTCGGCTCCTCCAGCACTATGCCTTCCTGTACACTGCCATGCTTCCCACCATGATAATAATGGACTGAACCTCTGAAACTGTAAGCCAGCCCCGATTAAATGTTTGCCTTTATAAGAGTTGCCATGGTCATGGTGTCTATTCCTGACTATACTGGTTTATTTGATTTTATTTCATATTGCATTATATTAGTAATTTTTTAAAGAAGCCTTGGTGGGTGGAAAATGGGAAGGATCTGGGAGAAGTTGGGGGTAAAAGAAACCATAACCATAATATATTTTATATAAAAAAAAAAGTCTCAAATAAATAGTTACAGAAAGAGAAAAGCCAAGGTTGTCACCAAAAAGAAATAAAGTAGAGTAGAAAACAGTAAAATGCCATGTAATTAAACATCATGAAATAATAATCATAAGACAGAAAAATCAAGAAACATTTAAGAAGTCTAACATTGATCCTTCTGGTTTTTGTCTACATTGGGAGCTGATCCTGTGCCTCGGTGTCTGGAGATGATCCTGTGACACAGGGCTCCACACCCAAATATCACTGGGAGAGAGCTGGTCTCCCAGGAGTACCAACACACGTGTGAGCACAGGTAAGACCACCACTTCTGCTCAAATTCCTGGCCCAAGAGGGACCTACTCAGAGCCATTAGAACACAGGAACCAAGGAACAGCCAGGGACAGGATCCTTTCGGTTTCCATCTGTAGCCCAGAGCTAACCCTGTGCCACAGCTCTCCTTACTCAAATTCTTCCCCAAGAGAACTGGTCTCCCAGGAGTACTAACACACAGGTTTGCAGGAAGAACAATCAACAGTCAGAGACAGCAAGACCAGCTAACACCAGAGATAACCAGATGGCAAGAGGCAAGGGCAAGATCATAAGCAACAGAAACCAAGGCTACTTGGCATCATCAGAACCCAGTTCTCCCACCACAGCAAGCCCTGGATAACCCATACACCAGAAAAGCAAAATTCTAATTTGAAATCACATCTCATGCTGATAATAAAGTACTTTAAGAAGGACTTAAATAACTCCTTTAAAGAAATTTAGAAGAACACAGGTAAACAGCTAGAAGCCCTTGAAAAGGAAACACAAAAATCTCTTAAAGAATTGCAGGAAAACACAACCAAACAGGTGAAGGAATTGAACAAAACTATCCAGGATCTAAAAATGAAAATAGAAACAATAAAGATATCACAAAGGAAGACAACTCTGGAGATAAAAATCCTAGGAAAAAGATCAGGACTCATAGATGCAAGCATCACCAACAAAATACAAGAGATAGAAGAGAGAATCTCAGGTACAGAAGATACCATAGAAAACAATGACACAACAGTCAAAGAAAATGCAAAATTAAAAAACCTACTAGCCCAAAACATCCAGGAAATCCAGGACACACAAAGAAGACCAAACCTAAGGATAATAGGTATAGAAGAGAGTGAAGACCTCCAACTTAAAGGGCCAATAAATATCTTTAACAAAATTGTAGAAAACTTCCCTAATCTAAAGAAAGAGATGCCCATAAACATACAAGAAACCTACAGAACTCCAAATAGATTCAACCAGAAAAGAAATTCCTCTCACCACATAATAGTAAAAACATCAAATGCACAAAACAAAGAAAGAATATTAAAAGAAGTAAGGGAAAAAGGTCAAGTAACATATAAAGGCAGGCCTATCAGAATTATACCAGACTTCTCACCAGAGACTATGAAGGCTAGAAGATCCTGGGCAGATGTCATACAGACCCTAAGAGAACACAGATGCCAGCCCAGGCTACCATACCCAGCAAAACTCTTAATTACCATAGATTAAGAAACCAAGATATTCCATGACAAAATCAAGTATACACCCAACATCTTTCCACAAATCCAGCACTACAAAGGATAATAGAAAGAAAAAGGAGGGAAACTACACTCTAGAAAAAGCAAGAAAGTAATCTTTCAACAAATCCAAAAGAAGATAGCCACACAAACAGAAAAATAACACCGAAAATAACAGGAAGCAACAATCACTATTCCTTAATATCTCTTAACATCAATGGACTAAATTCCCCAATAAAAAGACATAGACTAACTGACAAGATATGTAAACAGGACCCAGCATTTTGTTGCATACTGGAAATGCACCTCAGTGTCAAAGAAAGACACTACCTCAGAATTTTCCAAGCAAACAGCCCCAAGAAACAAGCTGGAGTAGACATTCTAATATCAAATAAAATCGACTTTCAACCAAAAGTCATCAAAAAGGACAAGGAAGAACACTTCATATTCATCAAAGGAAAAATCTACCAAGAACTCTCAGTTTTCAACATCTATGCTCCAAATGCAAGGGCATTCACATTCATAAGAGAAACTTTACTAAAGCTCAAAGCACACATTGTACCTTACACAATAATAGTGGGAGACTTCAACACCCCACTCTCATCAATGGACAGATCATGGAAACACAAACTAAACAGAGACACGGTGAAACTAACAAAAGTTATGGACCAAATGGATTTAACAGATATTTATAGAACATTTCATCCTAAAACAAAAGAATATACCTTCTCAGCACCTCATACTACCTTCTCCAATTTATATGTTGACCATATAAATGGTCACATAACAGGCCTCAACAGATATAAGAAGATTGAAATAATCCCATGCAACCTATCAGATAACCACGGACTAAGGCTGGTCTTCAATAACAACAAAGCAACAGAAAGCCCACATACACATGGAGGCTGAACAACACCTTACTCAATGATAACTTGGTCAAGGAAGAAATAAAGAAATTAAAGACTTTAGAATTTAATGAAAATGAAGATACAACATACCCAAACTTATGGGTCACAATGAAAGCAGTGCTCAGAGAAAAACTCATAGCTCTGAGTGCCTCCAAAAAGAAACTGGAGAGAGCATACACTAGCAGCTTGATAGCACATCTGAAAGCTCTAGAACAAAAAGAAGCAAATATACCCAAAAAGAGTAGAGGGCAGGAAATAATCAAACTCAAGGCTGAAAACAACCAAGTAGAAACAAAAAGAACTATACAAAGAATCAACAAAACTAGGAGCTGCTTCTTTGAGAAAAATCAGCAAGATAGATAAACTAACCAGAGGCCAGACTAACCAGACTAACCAGACTAACCAGAGGGCCAGAGACAGTATCCAAATCAACAAAATCAGAAATGAAAAGGGAAACATAACAGAAACTGAAGAAGTTCAAAAAGTCATCAGATCCTCCTACAAAAGCCTACATTCAACCAAACTGGAAAATCTGGATGAAATGGACAAGTTTCTAGACTGATACCAAATACCAAAGTTAAATCAGGATCAGATAAATCATCTAACAGTCTCATAACCCCTAAAGAAATAGAAGCAGTCATTAAAAGTCTCCCAACAAAAAAAGGCCCAGGACCAGATGGGTTTAGTGCAGAATTCTATCAGACCTTCAAAGAAGTCCTAATACTAATACTCTTCAAACTATTCCACAAAATAGAAACAGAAGGAACACTACCCAATTCATTCTATGAAGCCACAGTTACACTGCATATTCTCCCTTGGAGATGGAATGGTTTCTTTCTAATCAGGAACCTGTCACAATTTCCTTTCATAGAAGACTTCATAAGAGATTTTTTTCGACTGGGAGTAACTGGGTCCAGCAGGACCAGGCACACAGGAACTCCGCCAGCCCAGTGACTCCAGTTCCTTCCGGTCGGTCGGGGTTAGTGTTCTGAGCAGACCTTGGGCACAAGCTCTGCAGCGAGTTCCACAACTCACAGAGAAAGCCACACTCCCAGGTGGTCTAACAAGCCCAGGATCCCAGGATCCCAGAATCACAGGATCACAGA
>NW_022196905.1:215809831-215810356 GCF_008632895.1 Mastomys coucha
AATCCAATAATATGAGGAATTAGAAATTTGTTGATTGTCATCCAATGCTCTCTCTAATTTGGTAATTGAAGGAATAGGTCCAATATTGTACAATCTAAGTATACTTTCAGCTTGTTTGTGACAGTGTCTGGCTGTGTCTTGAACATAAGGGTCTTGAAATCTTGCTTCTCAGCCTCTCTATTAGTAGTATTGTTTATTTCATGTTTTTACACTATACTATGGTTTTCAGAACAGCTTATATATTTCAAAAGTATTTATATACCCAAAAGAAACATAGATGATTAACTAGGGAGGTGGCTTGTAAGAGAACAAAAAAGTGAGACTGAATGCTTTGTTTGACATTTGTAACACTTGTATCAAGTTTGAAGAAGAGGACTTTATAAGATACTCTTTCTCTGAGATGAATGCTTTTCCAAATTATCACAGCTAATGATCACACCTAATGTCTATGCCACCCTCCTCCAAGCAGAACCATTGTTCATTGAAACAGTTGGTGAATGACTTTATGGATAGACCATCTTAATA
>NW_022196905.1:215811159-215861005 GCF_008632895.1 Mastomys coucha
ACAAATTCAGATAAATTGAAATCATATAACTTTTCTCATCATAATGCAATAAAAGTTTAAAAAAAAGAGAGAGATTTTTTTTTCTACTTCTATCATGTTTAATGTTCCAAATAGTTTATAAAATCTGGCCGGGCAGTGGTGGCACAAGCCTTTAATCCCAGCACTTGGGAGGCAGAGGCAAGCGGATTTCTGAGTTCAAGGCCAGCCTGGTCTACATAGTGAGTTCCAGGACAGCCAGGGCTACATAGAGAAACCCTGTTTCAAAAAAAAAATGTCAATTTATTGCCAGGTGGTGGTGCACACCTTTAATCCTAGCACTTGGGAGGCAGAGGCAGGCGGATTTCTGAGTTCAAGGCCAGCCTGATCTACAGAGTGAGTTCCAAGACAGCCAGAGCTATAAAGAGAAACCCTGTCTCGAAAAACAAAAACAAAACAAAACAAAACAAAAACCTGTTTGAGTGCATTATTACTTTTAGCTTCATGCATATTTAAGAGGCATTTAACTATTATATTATATTATATTTAACTATTATATTTTGATGACTTTTAAAAAGCCAATACTGAATTGTATATCTTAAAATAAATTTTGGGGGCTGAAGAGATGGCTCAGCGGTTAAGAGCACTGACTACTCTTCCAAAGGTCCTGAGTTCAATTCCCAGTAACCACATGGTGGCTCACCATCTGTAATGGGATCCAATGCCATCTTCTGGTGTGTCTGAAGACAGCTACAGTTTACTCACATACATAAAATAAATAAATCTTAAAAAAAAAAAAAAAAAAGCCCGGCAGTGGTGGCGAACGTCTTCAATCCCAGCACTTGGGAGGCAGAGGCAGGCGGATTTCTGAGTTCGAGGCCAGCCTGGTCTACAGAGTGAGTTCCAGGACAGCCAAGGCTACACAGAGAAACCTTGTCTCGAAAAAAAAAATTTATTAGTTGAAAAAAAAAGTCTAATATCAGTGGTTATTATGGTTCTTTGTCAGAGCATTTGCCTGGCACTGAGGAAAAATATATTACCTAAAACTTAGGAGCAATATACTCTATGTGGCACCTTGAATTTTCCATCAAAGATGTGAATGCTGCTAAGAGACATTCCTCATCCATTAATAATCATTTAGAAGCTTAGCACAAAGGTAGCACCTCCGTAGACTTGTTAAGATATAATTTTATCCCTAAGAATAGAAGAATGTAGATATATTTTCAGACTAATGCCTGACTCTGACTACCTCCACTATGAAGTCAGTTCTGCTTTCCCTGCAGGCCGTTGGGTAGCTCTCTGTGTTCTGCGTATTTCTTCTCCTCCTACCTTCTGACATTTGCTTGTTTCACTGTTTACTAACACTTCTACCAGGACAGGTGAGAAGGTGAAGCTCAAACCAGTCAGTTTTACTCCTTATTAGCAACTTTGTCGACAAAGAATGAAAGTGAGAAGAAGAGGGAGTGGGGGAGAACACAGTTGGGATCACAAGTGGAAAGTAAGTCTAAAGAGAACGTCTGAGAGCTGGGGAGATGGCCTCATCCATGATGTTCCTGCCGGGCAAGCTGGAAGACTGGAGTGTGCATCCCCAGAATTGACATAGAAAGCTGAGCCTGGCCATACAGGTCTGTAATCCTAGCACTGAATGATACTGGGGCAGAGATGGGGAGCTCACCAGAGGTTAAGGTCAATCAGTGAGTTCCAAATTCAAGAAGAGACTCCTGAAAAGATAGGTTACAGAGTGTCTGACCTCTCTCTCTCTCTCATATTAAAGAAGGATATCAATGATTCATGCATTTCTCCAGGAAAACACAATCTGACTGTATTTCTGTCACATGTGCACATGGGGCAATTCAAAAGGAAACAAGAGGAGTCCATATCCCTGGTCTTATAAACAGGGGCACTCTGGGTCTTTCTGAATATACCTCCAAGTCGCTCCAAGTCAGTCAGTTCCTTGCATGCACCAATAGATACTTTTCTCTTTGTGTTTATGATGTGGGTATTGTAATTTGTTACCAATCAATACAACCTCAGGTGTTGGAATGGATTACAAAGATTTAAGGGCTTGAAGGAATAACAGGAAAAAACTCAGGAAGCATCTTAAATTTGGAGAACTGACTCAACAAGAGAGTAATGACAGGAGCCACATGTAAAAAAAACGCAGGCTTGACGCCACAATCACCTTATACTCCACACAAAACCACATGACCACAAATAACCAATCAGCTTTTATGGGGCTCACGGCCTGACATGGCTGTGAGGTGAAAGCTAGATGGCAAGGATGGCCTGGCTGGACAGGAGAACCACCTCCTGCCCCAGTTCAACTGAACCCAGCTGATGCAAGCAAACTTCAAAGGCAGGTCTGTCTGCCACTCCAGGCTTCTGACATGCCTAAGAGAACTTTAGTCCACTGGGCTCAGTACAGTGCAGACGCCCTAAGCCCCACAGCAACACTGACCAGTGCCTTTAATCCAGACGCATTAGCAGTGGGGTGGCTCCACCAGCTCCTCACATCAAAGATCTGCTTTAATTTTAGTTCCATTTGTCTCTGGGTTATGTAACCTCACAGGAGGTCACACAAGTCTCCCAAAAAAGAAATTTAAACTGTCTTCAAAATAAAAAAAGAACTGTGCATAACAAAAACAAACATAAAACAGAAACTTGCATTTTCCTCCCTGACCAGAAAGCATCACCCTCCCTGCTAGTCTAAAACATTACAATCTCAGAGGACAAAGAAATCAGAACAGAGATGGAAGCACCTCACACTGCCCAGAGGGTGTGTGAGAGGGTGTGTGACTGTCGTGCAGCCAACATGCCACCAAGCAGAAAACCCAGTCAGCATCTTACCCTCCTCCAGCTCCAGACAAAGGTTGTACACTGCCACTGGTCTCTTCGTCCTCTGCCCTTGTCTCTTTGACTGCCGTGGGGGGGCGTTGGGGGGTGATGCTGACAGGCATGTGGGCTCAGCAAATGCGGTGTCAGGCGAGGTCCGAAAAATCTGTCATCAGGTAAGAAACATGACAATGGGTATCCGCGAGTAAGACCTGTGTGCACTGCTGGACCAAACCAGCATCCAGCCACATTAGATTTGGGGTTCATTAGGGATAGGGCCAGAGCCAAAACCTCAACCCTCTGAATTTGACATCAGAAAAGATTAACATAAAATTTCAGAATAAAGCATCTCACTAAAATTAGAACACTACCGAATCATTGCATTTCAAGTAAGATTTTTTTTTCCAAAAGAAAACAAGTACAATGGTTTTTCTCATGAGGGAGACAAACTCACAGCCCTTCATTCCCAAAGGCAGGTGGCCAGGATGCAGTACTAAGGCACTAGTACCCTTTAAATTCACAAAGAATTATTACTCTTATGCCAAAACACCGGACTTGATCTTCTTTCCCAACTACAGAAACAGAAACATCCATTTGCAAACATTTTTGACACATTTAAAAATAAGCTGTGCTTATGCAATTACCTGTCTCAATTCTTATTTACATTCTTCAAAATTTCCTTATTTAATACTTTATAGAGTTCATAAATTTATTTAATACCTTCTACCCCTCTTAGTAATTTTCCCATCCATCTCTGAAACCCAGAACATTACCACCTTGATTTATCTACAATGTCATTCATATATCAGATATAGCATTAATTAATTAATTAATAACATTAATTAAAATGTACTGTTTCTTTGCTTGGCAATTTGTTTTCCTTTGGACAAAATAATGTGTGTGCCACAAAGAGAGGCAGACTGCACTGCGCTGAGCTACTGTGGATCTCCCCTGGTCACCCAGACCTAAGGTTAAAGGCTCCCCCCAAGCACATGAGCCTTGCAGCCTTCAATGAAACCATGAAATAAAACATTGGAGACATGGGTCTGACAGACACTGCAACTGCAGGCAACTGACACGCCCCTCAGGTGGAGACAAGAACCAAGCTCCCAGCTTTAAAAGAACGTGAACGCAAACTCAAAATAAAAGGCACTGTGGTTACCTCCTACTCATCTGAATAGAATCAAGCACGTGGCTTACGTGGTGACAGTGTGCCTTACACTTGTGTCCACGTCGGAAAACCTGACAGTGAAAGGCATTTACCTGAACACCCTAGAAATCTCACCTAAAAATTACTATACACCAATAAAAATAAGCTAATGTAACAGTTTGTTTGCTTTATGGTGTCACACTGCCCCCTCATGTATAAACAGAATAAGAAATTGTTAAATTGCTGCGGACAAGCATTTGCTAATGAAAATCCTGTCTGTTATCGTACCTGCTAACAGGGACTTTCCAGAGAATCTGCGGTGCACAGGGAAACTGACAGATGTGCCCTGGAAAATTCTCTGCTGCCAGACCGCTGGCCCAGCTCCACTGCCACCATTGTTGCTGTTCGAGCGGCGAATGGAGAGCGGAGCAGTCGGGTAGATACGAAGGGAAGCCAATCCCATTCAGAGAGAACTGTACTATGACCACACTTTATAACAGCCCCCAGCTTATCTACGCTTGAATTCTACCAACATGGCAGATGCCTCTGGGATGTTTTCTGAAGAGGAAACCAAGCAGCATCCTGGGCCAGGACATCCAAAGCAGCAATAAGCCATGGAGAAGTTAGGCTCTGAGGACTGGCACTAGGCAGGTGATCACTTTCCAAGCAGGCCTTCCTGAAAAACCAGACAGACAGTGGCAGCTATTCTTGCACCTCTTACTCTACTGCATTTCAAGGTGAGATGTCTGGACAAGGCTATGGGGATGGAGATAAGGTCTGGTCCTCAGAGTCAGAACAACTGTGACTCCATCATTTCCTGAAGATTGAACTTCAGTTCTGAACCATGAACTGGGACCAAACATTGGCTGGTATCCAGAAGACAACAGGCACTGCTGGACTTACACCAGAATATGTACCTTCAAGTTGTTTTGTTTTGCTTTGATTTACATTTTAAAGCTCCCAGGGCATTCCTTTGTGTAGCTAGAGCAAAGAAACATTGATTTGGGAAGTCATCATGAAAGACTGAAGGCAAAATCAGAACACCAAAAAATATTTCAGAAAAACAAATGGCACTAGACACACACTTCAACTCCTTAGACCATGCCCCCATCCCATTTATGCATATGATGGCTCAAAGATTCTAGCTACCAACCACTGCTTTAATAAATCCTTTGAGGGACTGGCATCCAGAGAACTGAACCACCCTCTACATTAGTACAGTTACCAAGCCTAGGTATTCATTAGACACAGCACTGTCTTGGCTCTGGGACCTCAGCAGCTACGGAAGCTGGGCTTGACACTTGGAACTGATGTTAGTGAGCTGGGAGACTTGCCACAATCCATCCTTCAGTATAGCAGCAGGCTCACAGGACTCAGACCAAATGGTACCAACCTTCACTTGTGACATGATGCATAAATAACAAACTTGAATCCAGATGATGCTGTTCTGCTTGAGCACTATCTTCACAAGGCAGGGCCCATCTCCCACCATCGCAAATATTCTCAGAGCTACTGCTCTGAGCAGTTACTCTGGTGCTCTAGAGAAAGGCACATGTATGGAGCTAAAAGAAGAGGTACAGGTGAACTGCTTCCATGACTCTCCCGAAACCTAGAATCAAACAGTTTGTTGTAGGAGCAGTTTTGGTGCTAAGGTCCTGTTCTCCAATTGGTTCTTGATCGGTTAGTAAAGAAAGCCATGAGCCAATTGCTGGGCAAAAGGTACAGACAGGACTTCCAGGTCCCTGGAGGAAAAGGGGAGATACAAGGGAGGAGACAGGATTTACCAGGCTTCTGATGGAAAAAGTTGACCAGCCATGTGAGATCACAAAACAGAGTGGCAACACAGGCCACTCCTACAGGCAGGTGGTCAGGGGAGTTTAGCAACTAAAGTTAGGGCATGTGAAGGGTATGGAGCTAAGAGTATTGATAAGGGCACAATTTTCAGGCAGGAGATAGTATCGTCCAGCAACTGTACCAAGAAGGCAGTTGAAAAGAACAACTCTGTGTGTGTGTGTGTGTGTGTGTGTGTGTGTGTGTGTGTGTCTTTTATCCGTGTTTTCAGGGGAAGCTGGGTGGGAGCTGGTAGCATAGCCCATTCCCAGAACTAAGGCAGGGTAGCAAAAAGCTATACACAACAGTTTGTTATGTCTTCATTTCTCTAACTTAACACTAAAATTTCAAATTTAAATCACTTCCCGCTGTTTAAACAAGGCAGGCCTGGGGCTCATGGCCATAAGCCCACCAATGATGCTCTGTTCCTTTCAGACATGGTTACCTTGGCTCCCAGTGTACCAGCCTCAATGCAAAGTCTTTTTTCCTTCCACACACTTACAAAACTAATTGTTATGATTCTCTCTGCAACGTGCAGGAATAGTTTTAAATTATATCCTTTTTGAGTCTCGAGGAGGAAATAAGCAAAGCTCTTTATTTTAAAATGCT
This sequence comes from Mastomys coucha, assembly GCF_008632895.1. Lineage (NCBI taxonomy): Eukaryota > Metazoa > Chordata > Mammalia > Rodentia > Muridae > Mastomys > Mastomys coucha. The sequence continues at coordinate 215,817,557 of NW_022196905.1, forward strand.
GAGCTGTCTTCTGATTCTAGAATGTACTGCTCATCTTGTTTTGCTGTACATTTCCAAAACCCAGGTCTCTTTCTGGGTGCTTGGCTCCCTTGTTACATTAACTTTTTATATTAACTTGTTACACTAACTTGCCTCCCACTATTTTCAATCCCTTAATTTAGCACTCTACCTCATGGTTTGTTTTGGGTTTTTTTTTTTTTTTGGATAGATCATATTTACTCAAAACTTCCTCTTTATGGGTAAAATACTTCACACACCTTAGTTACAGCATAAGAAAAATTCAGACCAAAAAATCTTAACAATAAAACAAAGCCTAACACGTTTCGCTTCCTCAGGTCTCCGCACAGTGCTAGCACAAACAGAGGTCTGTCACTGCTGTTGACAGTCACAGGCTCCTCAGGTGCACTGAAGCAGATGCTTCTGCCACAGGACTCAGTCACAAGCAGAAACAGCTGGCTCTGCTGATTCTGCATGCCATGCCACCAGGGGCCACGTGTGGATAGAGCCCATCACTTCTGCCAGAGGAGAAGGATTGTCTGAAATTTTTGCATCAGCACCCAACTCAAATTCCACCTGGAAGAGGATAAAATCCTTCATCTTCACAAACATGTTTCTGTGGGTGTCTGGTGTTTTCCAGTACTGAAGAACTGTCGATTATTCCAGTATACTTCTGGAAGTTCCAGCAGAAGGTATAATTTAGCACATGCAATGTGTTTGACATTATACCAACCTTGGACCAGATTTCCTAAGTCCAGAATGCAAGTCACAGTCACTGAACTCTGCTGTGTTCTAGTAAGCCCCGCCCATCTGATAATCTCCACAGTGATGTGCTAGCCTACAAATGGTGTCTTGCCATAAGCATAAATTCCAGAACACAGCAGCAAGGCAATGCATTCTCTCTCCCAAAATGCATCCTTGTGGGGTGGGGAACCCAAGCACACACTGATGGCTTGCTCTTGGTTTATCCTTCCTGTGTACTACAAGTAAAACTGAAAACTAAGTCCAGCCGTCTGACCAAATAACCCAATCCCAGGACTACATATAGGTCTATTCTATGGCATTCAACTAGACTTGACCACCAAACACCAGACGGGTTTGGCCTTGAGGATCTCAAAGCTTCCCATTGGTTTGGGTTCACTGAAACTCAGAACCTCAGAGAGCTGGAAAGCACCTGGCTCTCTCTCACACCAACCTCTCTGCAGAGATGAGCAAACTCGGGTCCCTGAGGCTAATGTTTTGCTCCTGTACCCTTCACTCATCAACGCCAAACTCAGGCCTTATCCCCAGACAAGGTCCTCAGAGTCAATTGCTATTTAGCATTCTACTCGCGCCAAGGCTTTGTGGTGCCAAGAAAGTACACTTTGTACATCTGCTAGTGGCCTTCCTCACAAAGGCAACGTATTTAGAGAAAGCCATTATCCCTGTAGTAAATATGTAGTAATTATTTTAAAAATGCAATGTGGCCACTAGTTACATGGCATTTATACTATATTAGGTGTAAGATAACTTAAAGTATACAAGAAGATATGTGGTTATATGGAAATATTATGCTGTTTTGCATAAGCAGCTTGAACACCCATAGTTGGTGTAGCAACATGGGTCAGGGGATGGTATCCAAGAGCCAATTTCCAATGGCTACCAAGGGACAACACACCCTTCCGGACAGATTTTGTCAACTGCTGCAATTCCTCAAAGAGCTCTGAGTTCTCATACACTTTGTGAGGCCCTGAGGCTGGACAACAGGAGCATGCTAAGGGTCTGACTGCCACCTGTCAGTGTAAGACCCTTCCTCCTACTGTGGTGAACTGGAGAGGGACTGGAGGACGGAAGGGAAGACAGGAGCGAAGGACAGGCTGTGTCTGTGCACTCTTCCCACAGACTCAGGCTCTGACCGTGGCCCCAATTGTGGATGTCTCTTCTGAAAAAACCTTCAATTTTGATTTACACGTTTAAAAAAGAAAGAGAAAACAAATTTTGTTCAGCAGATATATGAAGCTGATAGGATTCTTGTTTTTCTTTCTATACTTTAGGCTTTCTTTGGGGAGACACATCTGCAGACACATCAGACTTCAATAGATACTATGAGATCTGCAGCTCTCATAGACTAGATAGTAATAACCAGCTGACTGTAGTTTCTGCCTGAGCAGTTTCAGGGATCAACAGTTTCCTATCACCCTTTACAGAGAGACACACACCTCCACAGCCACACACTCACTCCACCATAGGCATGGTCCATGGCATCAGCAGTGGGTATGATACCTTGCCAGTGTTAGGCAGAGACAATGGGTCATGGCCATTAAAACTCTGATAATATTATGAACCAAATGCCAGTTAAGTTGTTCACTAGTGCTGGGCGGTGGTGGTGCACGCCTTTAATCCCAGCACTCGGGAGGCAGAGGCAGGAGGATTTCTGAGTTCGAGGCCAGCTTGATCTACACAAAGGGAGCCTCTTTAAGCCCAAAGCAAAGATGCACACCCTTATACCACGGTGTGGACATATATTCCCAACCATAAAATGCTGTTTGCTGGTTTGCAAACATTCAGGAAAACACTCCAGATGTGATGTTACCCATGTGCACCTGCACACGTTTGGGAAACCCAGCATCGCATTTCCACGGTCAGATGAAAGCTTTCCTACACACAGCTGCAGCTTCTGCTTCCAGAGACCAAATGGCTGCAAGTTTTCTCCTCACTAGAACTTTTCTTCAGTGTGCCCTTTGCTAACATGCAAGTAAAAACTTTAAAACAATAAAGGTCCAAAATAACATTAACGAAATATGTCCTATGTTAACAAGGCTCGCACTCCGTAACTGATGCCTGCTCCCACCCCTTCCTGCTCTGATCTGGAGAAACCTCTTTTTTTCCCAAGGACTTCTCAAGGGGAGCAGTGCTTAAATCTAGTATCAACTCTGACCTAAATTGTCCTTTATCTCACATGCAACTTGGAAACTTTAGTCCCAGAAAACAAATCTGGAAGTGGCTGGTGTTGCCTAACAGAATTTTCGAGGCCAACAAAATCTTCTGGAACACAGGTAAGCTGGGTAACGAGTTTTCCAGTAGTAAACAATAAGGCATGGATTAAATCCCCAAAACGTAATGTGCGGATTTTAATTACAAAGAAAGAAACTGACCACAACCATCTGAAACCTCTCCCAAGCGCGCCCATGCTTGCCTAAACAGCCTGCCTCTTTAGGTACTCCTTTGTTCAGGACTGAACTTCTTAAAGCAGGACCATACAGAGAGCCACTATCCTCAGCCGTGGTGCTTTGAGAGGTGACACTGGGTGTGGCAGTGGGCATCCCTTTACAGTTAACTACTATTTCTAAAATTGATGGCAACAGTTTTTCCTTCTTTACCAAAAAAAAAACCTTTTTTTTTTCAGATTACAATTCATATACTACAAAATTGCTAATGTTTGCAATATTGAAGATGTCAAATATTTACGATATTTAAAAGACTCTCTTAGAAGCTAAAACCCAACCAGTGTGTTGTCAACTTGCCAAGCTCTGGAATCACCAGAGAGAGAAAGCCTCTGGAAATAACGATGAAGATTACCTATACATCGGGTTAGGCCCTGGCCCTGCCTGTAAGAAATTATCTCATCTATACTCGGTGAACTAGAGTGGAAGATCCACTACTGTAGGTGGCGTCATTCCACGGTCTGGGAGAAAGCTAGCTGAACACAGGTATTTAACATCCTCTGCCTGCTGACTACAGCAGACAGCTGCCTCAGTCTCCTGCCGCCCGCCCGACCGCCATGCCTTCCCCACCATGATTGACTGTAACTTTAGCTAAAATAAAGCCTTTCTCCCTTAAGTTGGTTTTGTCAGGGTATTTTATCACAGCAACAGGAAAAGCCACTAAACATCCACAAACCCCACACAGACAGATAGCTCTTTTAAAGATCTGATGACTTGTCTTTGGGGGTCTTCTCTGGTTTTAAAAAGGGAAAACCACCAATAGATTCTTTGTGGCTGCATATGGAACTCAGCTTCCGGGATTCTCAATATTCTGTCCTTGGCTACACACATCAGGCATAGCCTTGGCTACATGCTTTTATCAAAACTAAACTTCAGGGAAAGATTTAATTTAAAATATATAGACCATGATTTACCATTGAAATTTAAGAAGAGTCATAAATGCATATTTAAAATAATCTAACAGCCTGCCTTTCCAATTCTTTCTACCAAACTAGCCAAATACCAGCCTCTCTTCCAGTGTGAGCTGCATTAATTATATCAATACATCCTAAAGTGATACATCTTGAAGGTAACAGAGAATCCATCTTTCCCTACTTACTGCACCTTTAAAGGAGGAAAGGACCCAGGACCTGGATTCCCTCATCAGCTGGGAATGCTCCGTCCCTCCCACAATCACAGTCCTTACACTTCAAAAGCAAAGGAGAAGCTTTTGCTCAAGGGACTCACCCTGGCCAGGCCTAAGACTGGCTTTGCTTTGACACAAATGTCCCCAAACATATTTGATGGGTGTATTCATGCACTGCTGAACACATTCCTTTAATTAGAAAGAGAAAAAACAGTCAAGTAAAACAACCATAGAGCCACACGCAGAGTAGAGCAAAAGTCCTTCATCCAAATTAGTGTTGACATTGTCATAATAAAGAGCTCAGTGTTCGTGTTGGTATGAAAGGCTAGGAACCGATCAGACAGAGTCATGTAAAGTGCTTGGCATCCAAGTTGGTATGAAAGGTTAAGAACCTACCAGACAGAGTCACATAAACTTACTCTATCACAATGAAAGGGTCCAGAACCAACACTGTCACCACTGACAGTTTATTTCCAGAGACCAGCACATTAAGACTTTCTCATAACTAAATCCTATCTAATAAACTTGGAACAACTAATCCTGAAACCTGAGTGGAAATTTGCTAAGAAACAGGATTCTTGAATATTCTTGGGGCATTTCCTAATAGCTTACTGCTAATTGCTAAGAGAAAGGAGACATTTACAGCAAACAGTCTAAGCATTCACCATCTGTGACGATTTTACAATATGACAATTTCTTTGATATTCTTCATTAAGAGGGGACAAGAATGCTCTTCTCCCCACATCTACACAGGCCCAGAACATCTTCAAACAACGGCGTAGGTTAGAATGAGCTATAGGATATCTAATGCTCACCCCCCCCCCCAAAGCCTCTAGGCTCTCTGCTTCTGCCTTGTTGGCCAGAATATTTTCTTGGAGTTCTAAAGTAGCCACATTTGGAAAGAAGCCTGCCTATTCTGCATGCAGAAACCACGTATCGGCAGGAGCCAAGGCTCTGAGAGAACCCAGTCCAGATGAGGATATAGCAGCTTCCATATGGCTGTCCCCAACAGCCCTTCAAGATACTTGAAAATGTCCTACCTCAGGCCCAGGTATTATGGAATAAGGCAAATGAATTCTTCCTTCCCTTATTTATTTAATCATGAAAATAAGACTACTTAGTTGAAAATTGAATTTTGGATGATTAGTTCTCCTATGATAAGTAACTGAATACCACAAATGAGACAGAAATGACCAGGCAGTTTTAGGGTAGCAGAAACTAGCTAAAAGCATAAAGTGCATCCAGATGTGGTGGCACACACCTTTAATCCCAGTACTTGGAGGCAGAGGCAGGTAGATCTCTGTGAATTCAAGGCCAGCATGGTCTACAAAGGGAGTCCATGACAGCCAGGGTCACACAGAGAAACCCTGTTTCAAAAATCCAAAAATAAACACATAAATAAAAGCAGAATCTGCTCTTTAAGCAGCAATGTCCTCACCAAAGGCCAGAGATACCAAAAGTTTTTAAGCTAAAAAACTTAAAGGTTTTAGCCTGGTCAGAGGTCTGGGACATCAGAAAGGAAATTCAGTTTCTCATTCTTCTCTTCTTCTACATAAGCAAGTCTGCCTCGAGTCTAGACACAATGACACAGCCAAAGCTGAGAGACAGCACCAGGACACAATCTGGTTGGCACAACTGGACTGACCAGCTCATCCCCCTACACCACACCCCAACTTCTGTCCTATAAAAGTCCCTACACTACCATTCCAGTGGTCTGCATGCTGTATGGGAGCTCTGCCTTCTTTCTCTCAAGTTCCCACCTATGGATCTGTAATAAAACTCCTTCCTAAATGCCCCCTCCCAATTTCCATGAATCTCATCCTTTAAACTCATAACACAAGAACCTGGAAGCCACTGATGGAGTAGAAGCCTTATGTGACTGTGACATCGGTGCCAATGATGAGCTCAGGGACACTTCGGTCTTCCAGACCACCACTGTGACAGTTAATCCAGACTGCCAACTTGACAAGTTCTATCCCAACAGACCCTGGAGTGTGTCTGTAAGGGAATTTCTAGATCGGGTTAATTCAAGTGGGAAGACACACCCGAAATGTGGGGTTCTGAGATTGAGAAACTGAGGTACTGAGGTAATACAGAGCAGCACTCATATCTCTGCTTCCTGACCGTGGCTGCAGGGTAAGCAGTTCTCAGGTCCTGGGCCCCGCCTTCCCCACTATGCTGGACTGTGTGAGCTAAAGCACACATCACAAGCTCACATCACAAGCAGATATCACAAGTTCACATCACAAGCAGACATCACAAGCTCACATCACAAGCAGACATCACAAGCAGACATCACAAGCTCACATCACAAGCTCACATCACAAGCAGACATCACAAGCTCACATCACAAGCTCACATCACAAGCAGACATCACAAGCTCACATCACAAGCAGACATCACAAGTATATATCACAAGCTCACATCACAAACTCACATCACAAGCTCACATCACAAGCAGACATCACAAGCACACATCACAAGCAGACATCACAAGCAGACATCACAAGCAGACATCACAAGCAGACATCACAAGCACACATCACAAGCAGACATCACAAGCAGACATCACAAGCATGCATCACCTACCAAAGCAGAACCCCTCAAGCATGCACGTGCATACCAACTGAAAGGTTGATTCTCATTCACAGGCTTAAAGTGAGGCTGGATGCAGTCTTTACTTCAGGAAGTGCCCAGGCACTGTGTTGACTCTAGATCACACAGACACAGATAAACTGCTAACAATTCTGTCTACGCAGACCCATGTCAGAGTTCCTGAATTTGTCCTCACTTTTCCTTTTTTACTTAATTCTATTTTTTTAATGACTGGCGTGAGGCTGCCCATGGAGATGTCCAATCCCCCCGATTACAGGCATTTGTGGTGACCCTGCATGGGTGATGGGAGCCAACCAGACACCACATGACGTTACTATTACCATCTGGTGACCTCTTCCTCATAAAAATTAGTGAAGTTAACTCATGAGTCTACAGGTGAGAAAATGTGTAACTGTCACCAAGCTACCTGATCTGGCAAGTCACTCTTCTGGTGGCCTTGCAGTCCCGCAAAGGTGACAGGACTCCTCTTTCAGCATATGGGATAACGGTTCCTCACCCCTTGCCTGGCCACAGGCTACCAGTGTGTGCATGCCTCAGGGGCAGCTCTACCTCTTCCCAATTTCATACACAGGAACTCATTTCCCTCCTTCCCACTCATCATGTACATCTGCCACAGACACAGAAGGAGGGTTATGAAAAAGCCTTCCAGGCTAACCTTCCAGAAGTTTTACCAAGTCCCATGGCACCTACAAGAATTTAATCTTACTTCCTTACACCTGCTTATGACAAAATATGTAAACCAAGAAAATCTATCAGATACCATCCAGCACAGCTTGAGTGGTTCCAGAAAAGGCCAGAATGGTTCAACCCACCAGTGAAGTACACGGGCTGAGGAAGGGCAGAGAGGAACACGTAGGGAGAAATGTGTGTCCCTACCAGGGTCCTGTGCCAGCAAAGAAAGGGGCAAGAACTACAGACAGGAATCAGAGGTAGCACCCCTGCCTAGCATGCCCGGTGGAGAGCACTGCCCGGTGGCCAACACTATGGACCTGCTGCTCCTATGCAGAGAGCCATGTGGGACGATTAACAGCTTCTCAGATCCGCTTCTTCATTTCCACTTCCCACAGTTTTATATTACAGAAGTGACAAGTAACAGAGAATGTTCTCTGTCTCCTTGAAAGAGTACTTCCTGGGAAGTCAACTGGGATCAGGAAGAAGCATGGGATTTTCACATTTATTTCCAATTGATAAGGGTGTGGACGATGTGGAGAATGTTCCATTTCAGTGTGTTAACTTTTGATTTGAACAAGTTATCATAATCTCACTGGCTACAAATACATTCATTAAGATTGTTATTTTCTGATTCTTACTGTACAATAGGACAGCTATAGATCATTACAGCTTCAAGGAGCCAGGAGGACAGCACAAATTAGCTGAATCCCCTGCTCCAAAGGCCCTTTGGTCATCAGGCTGTGAGTAAGGTGTCGGGCGGCTGTGTGGATGAGTCTCCTGACCTAAGCTCACTTGGCCTGATATTTGCTGTGTGCCATGAAGTTGAGATGTTTTTTCTGACTGGGCTGACAGCAGACTGAGATCCTCTGCCATCTTCGTTGGCAATTCACTCATGGCTGCTTCTGCTAGCCAGGGGGAGATGCTCTGCAGTCTGCTAAGGCAGCCTTCTACAACAGAACGCCACCCCCTTGCCACAGTCTACTGGTTAGCATTGAATTACACATCTCTGACCCTCCAGAACTGGGATCTCTAGGGTCAGCCTACTGATATTTACAAATCTACCTCACTCTTTTTTAATGACCCCAATATATTTCTCCACGCACATGAGTTTTGTATTAAAAGGCAGTGAAGAATGCTATTTCTTCAAAGACTTGAGAGAAAGACTGTGACATTCTGTGTGGCAGAAGAATAAGTAGACAGAGAATGCCCATCACATGGAATCCTCTGTTCTGAGGACATTCAGAACCATCATATACGCGATTCATATTACTAACTATAGTACCCTACTGTGTAAAACAACAGACCCTATTCCGGTGTGATGGAACTGTACTTGTGTACTTGATCAAGCTCTGCCTACTCCACCCTCTCCATCCTTTCCAGCCTTCGAGGTCACTGTTCTTCTGTATTTCCATAAGATTAGACTTTTGGGTTCTAACAGACAGTAACAGCAGGAGTCATCAAAGCTCATGAACAGTATAAACAGTTCTGGACAATGTCAAAACATCAGGGAAATGCATTCTTGCCCTTAGAAAACAAAGCCATAGAGGTCCTGAGTTCAATTCCCAGCAACCACATGGTGGCTCACAACCATCTGTAATAAGATCTGAGGCCCTCTTCTGGTGTGTCTGAAGACAGCTACGGTGTACTCATATTTAACTAACTAACTAACTAACTAACTAACTAACTAACTAACTAACTAATTAAAAGGGAGCTGGAGAGATGGCTCAGCAGTTCAGAGCACTGACTGCACTTCCAGAGGTTCTGAGTTCAACTCCCAGCAACCACATGGTGGTAATGGGATCCAATGCCCTCTTCTGGTGTGTCTGAAGACAGTGACAGTGTACACCTCTAAATAAAATAAGTAAATTACACATACACACATACACACACACACACACACACACACACACGGTAGAGTTCTTAGAAGGCTATTCTACATTTGCTGGTGTAGGCTCACACTCACATGACTTGTCCTTTTGGAAGTTCCTGTTAGCAGGATCCATCATCCTACTGTACATTCTAATTCCTGTGTACCAGGCCATCCTCAGGCATGGCCATCGCTTTCTCCCACCATCACTAATCTGATGACTGTGTGGATGTAATGTTCTTCCCCCTCACCCCTCCATCTGTGACTCTGGAGAGCCTTCCCCTCCTAGGTTAGACTTACCACCTTTCCATTTTCTTGTACTTCCAGAATAATACTTAATAGTAGCTATATTTCAGTATTCTTTTTTCCCCCTTCTGGGTAGGGCTGAAATATCCACACTTTGGTCTTCCCTCTTCTTGAGCTTCTGTGAGTTGTATCGTTTTAACAATTTAAAATATGATATAATATTAGCTAAATACATATTAATGTTTTACTAAGTATTCAGTCACAATTTATTTCAAAGTGTTGTTAGGAATTTATAAATTTTATCTAATGTTTTCAGGAATCTAGTAAAAGACATTCTCCTTTGACTTAATAATGCAATGTGCATCACTGTTTTCCCAAATATGGAGACAAATTTTATAACTGCAATTCAGATGGAATAAATTTAAATAGTCAAAAGCTTACTGTACTGCTGCTGTCTGCAGATGTTCCTTAATATCACTACATAATATTCATCTCTCTCCCGAGCTTCAGTGTGAGTGCCTGCTAACAGGGAGCTTCCCTTCAGAAGCCGCCTGAGAACCAGTCTAAGCACTAACAGACAACTGTTAGTCCTGCTCTCCCAGAGCTACATTCCCAGGACTGAAGAGGTGGAGTCGGGAGAATCAGGAGTTCCAAATCAGCCCTAATGGCAGAGTGAGCTGCATGCCAGCCTGGGCTACAGGAAACCTTGCTTCAAGGGGAAACAAGAATAAGAGCAGAATGCAAAATCCTAGTGTTTGGGAAACAGGATGCTGCTCTGGGAAATCCCAGAGTGTCTTTCACACTACTTACCTAGCTTCATTCGGTCTCAACTTCTGTCTTTTAAGTGTACAACCATGCTGTTTCTCTGAAAGCCCTACACACAACCCATGGTTTATGTGCTTGTGTTTACTCTATGGCTTAATCAGAATGTAAGTCAAATTTGTACATGCATTTTCCCCCCTCGCAAAGATAAGCAATTCTTGCTCGTCTGTTGCTGGAGGAGGCAATGCTCACACGACTCTCACTGGATATCACATGCATGGAGGACGCAGTGCTCATGCGACTCTCGCTGGATATCACATGCATGGAGGAGGCAATGCTCATGCGACTCTCGCTGGGTATCACATGCATGGAGGACACAGTGCCCATGCGACTCTCGCTGGGTATCACATGCAGGCGCTTCTGGTTACGAATTCTCTAAGATTCAGCTTAGTCTTCTCTAAGTTTGATTTTTATTTTTCTTTATATCTTCCAGGTTTTTCTTTTTTTAATTCCTACTTGGATATCACGTACCATACATAAGCTTTTAGATCAATATGGTGGGCAGTATTTATTTTACTTCTGTTAGTGTTTTTACTATCTAAATTCAGAGCACTGTGGTCAGAAGCAGCAGTGTATTATTTTTGCATTCTGCTGTTTGGGTATGTTTTTTTTCTTTTTAAAGTCAAAATTAGGTCCTCGAGATGTATCGCCATTGTGGCAGAAAAATGAGACAACCAGACAGATCCCCTCAATACATTTTCCTTACTCCCCAAAATCTAAAACTTGCTGTCTCTTTGCTGTGGATAATCCTGATTGACTCAGGATGTAAAAGTGGCCTCTCCTGACCGTCCCCGGACTCTGAATTAAAGTTAGTCACCACTGAAGCCATGTCCACCTCTGTGTGTCTGGACCTGCCTCTTACATCTATGGCTTGTCTCCTTTCAGCTGCCTCCCCTCACTGAAGGAGAGGGTGATCATGGCAGCCATCTCTTCTGTAACTTTGATTCTAATCTGTTCTATTCACTTGCATTTTAATTTCTTTGTGTGCTCTGAAATGCTGCTTGGAGCATCTCTCTGTTTTCTTAGTTTAGCAAGCTTCCTTACAAACCATCCCTTTAACCATTTCATCTCTGAACTCCCATCTTCCTGACTACTTAGTCAAATGTAAAGGTAAATGTCGGGAAGCTTCTCTCCTCTCCTTCAGACCAGCACTTTTTCTAAAACAGATTCTTAATCTACAGCCTCCACCTGCCCGCCGGCACCCCCGTACCACCCACCTCAGTTATACTAACCCTGTAAATGGGTAGCTTGTCAACAATTGCTGCTTGTACGGCCTCACAGGCGACATCTCCTTCCACGCCGCCCCATGTAGGATGCCTGTTTTCTTCTCTACCCTAGTTCTGTCAGTCTGTCACCTGGAAGGGGAGTCATCTTTGTTTTGCTAAGGCTGCTGTGACAGACCACCACAGAGTAAGGCCTCAACAGTGGAATCCTTGTTAGCCTCTCTCCAAGAGGCTACATGTTCAAAACCAGTGTACCTCAGGCAGATTCTCCTGTCCTGGTACCTTCTGCCTGATGAATTCCTCTCCCTAACTGCAGCCCGCTCTGAGTCTTTTTTTCCTCATTAGGCCCTTCACTTACCCTTCACCTCTCTGTAAAGCCCTATCCTCTAGTACATGTTGAGATTAGGGTTTCAACATATGAACTACAGGGCGAACAATCCAATCCCAGCCAGGCCTCTGGACAAGCCATTCACAGTACTCATCCATGTTCCCTTCCTCAGGCTAAGCTGCGCACGACCCCAGCAGACCTGTCCTTATGCTAGGGACCCTCCAAGCATAGGAAAGCAGTTTATCCTCCTGTATAGGAACTTATCGTGATGGGGACAAAGCTTTGCTCCTCTCAGAGCTCACTTCCCAGTTCCCTCTTTTCCAATGGCTCTAACGACATTTTTAATGACTTTACTTGTTTATCCCTATCCTTTCTATACAGGGTTAGGCTTGGAGAAAATCAAGATGGACCATGGGAGACTGGGGGGAGAAGATAAGTCAAAGTCTCACTATGAAGTTGAGGCCGTCCGTGAAGTCTCAATTCTCCTGCCTCAGTATCCTCACGCTGTACGCACACCTGTGTGCAATCATTGACTGGAAATTCCATCCACCTGTCTCTAAGCCTGGTCCTTCATCTGCTACCAGAGGTATTTTTAAATTTAGTTTTGCTATCTTCCCCCCTTAATGTATTCTTATTTTATTAGCGTTTGGGTTCTATCTGTTTCTCACTCTGCTTCCTTAGAACATGCTTTTGGAAGGCTAGAAAGATGACTCAGCAATTAGAAACTGGCTTCTCTTCCCCGAGACCCACCTTTGATTCTAGCACCAGCATGGCAGGCAGCTCGCAATCATCTGTAACTCCACCCCCAGGGTGTCTGACACCCTCTTCTGTCCTACATGGGCACTGAGAACAGATGTGGTACACAGACATGTATGCCAGCAAAACACAACCACACATATCAAAAGTAATACTACATTTTTATTTAACAAAACATGTTTTTGAGTTGCTTTCGATAAGCGATGACAGTATGTCTAAACGCCCAAGCGGAAAGATCTGGTGACAGGTGGAAACCTGTAAGATGTACAGCTTCACTGCTGCTCCCTCTCCCTATCTGCCGGGTCCTTACAGCAACAGTCTATGCAGACTTCAGTGGCATACAAACACCACGGGCTCCTTAGCAAGGCTGGCTATTACCTTCCCTTAAATTCTCCAACACATGTAAAGCATAAGAACTTGAGAAGCCCACACCAAGAATACTAAGAGGGAAGGCAGTGAGCATAGAAAAGAATGGAGAAGCACAACACAGAAGGGTTTTCTTTAAGGAACATGGGAGTTCCATGCAGACGTCTAGAAAAGTCAGAGAATGCATGTGCCTGTGGCCCTGGAAACACGAACCAGCAGAAACCACAAAATGGAACGGTTACATACAAGAATCAACCCCCAGGAGAGGACCCTTCCACATCAATCCATCAAAGCAGCACAGCTTACTTGTTCTTATTAGCACATTAAGCACATGTGACCTGATTCCGTCATTAAACCTCTAAAGGATGTCTAATCCCCTCAGCGGTTATTTCCCCACATTTCCTCCTAAGCAGAACTGGCATTCCAAAGAGACCAAGCGGTTAGAGTTAGAGCCGGCCGGCCTGAGGAGAATGCCTCCTCTCTTAGTTACTGCTAGGGCCAGGTAGCGGATTGTTGCAAAGAGGAGACACCAGGTAAGTTTCCTTTTCGATATATGATGAAGCCGAACTGACTACACAACAAAGTTCAAGAGGCAGTAGATGCAGAGAATAATAGAGTAGAGGTGTGGCCCATAGTCTGTGTGTTTCTTGTGTACAGCTTCTTTATGTGAACATATAAAGAACTTCTCTCAATTACAAAGGAGTATAAATCTTCCTCATAACCTATTAATGCAACCGTTTTGGAGATTTGGTTTGGCACCATCTATAATCATCACACAGCCTATGTGAAGATTAACGTGAACGTTCTCGGGGTGCCAGGCACTGGCATGTGTGGCTCTGGCTCTAGCAGCTATAGAAAGCTCATGACTTTAGGAAACCAAACACAAGAATTTCCTTTCTGACTCTCACACATTCCAAAAAGGGCTGCCCCTTTTGCACATACGTACTTTTGTGCAATTTAAACTGAGAGCCGTCCACATTCTAATATTGACCAAAATGCTATGCATCATTTAAACTTTAAAAAAAAAAAAAAGTTGACTTATTTTTCTTGGGAAAAAGGAAGACCACGAGGAACTGCCTAACTTGTTGCTTAGCTGTCTAAAGTCCTTCTGGAAGGAGGGCGCTGTGTGGAAAGAGAAAGCTGTGTAGCCTTGGATAAGTCATTTCAGCTCTCCAAGCTTCTACAGTTACCTACAAACTGCACAAAATATCCCACCTCCCTACCCTTCTGTGGCTCTTCTCCATAGCGACTAGAGTTTGCCAAGGGTCTAGGACACCAGGCACCCAGTAAGCCACCAGCAGCCAACCTCTTCTCTGAGAAGACTTGATCAAACCTAGGGAAAAGCATTCCTAGGACTATATAAACAGCTCTTTAAATGTCCACTCAATGAATCTGTGACTACATAAAAGAAAAAATGTTAACTATAACTATCAGATCATTTTACTATTAGCACAAATAAAACCGGTTACATGATCAGCACAAACACATCACCTAGCTAAATCTATTAACTCATGACCAATCCTGGCTCACCTACAGTACAACCCCAAGATTACCTTGAAGCAAATTCCAACCTAAAGCAAAATCTTTAGGAATCTTCATGTCATGTGATGTGACTCTACTACAGAATCATAATGTAAAAATACTTTAGGCTAGAAGAGCCTGGTGGCAGGGGCATGGGTGAGCTGACCCCATGGGTATAAGCATGGGAGAGTTGTCCCCGCCCCTTGCCAGCTGAAGCATCGGGTCCGGGCAGTGATTAACAGAGAGCTCGCCCTGGTGGTATGGGTGCAGAGCTACAGGCTGACCAACTCAGCTCACACAGTCCGTCTGCTTGTGTTTTACCCTACTGAGGAGGATAGAAATCTAGATGGGCCACTCTGATACAGACACTGAAGCCCAGGCTGAGTGACAGACAGGAATGAAGCAGGGCACACTGAGTTGAGTTGGGCCACCCCAACATCTACTCCATCTATGAACTACTGGAGATTGTGAAGGGGCTGGTCCTGAAGAACTAAAGCTGTAAGAAAAAGAAAAAAAGTGGGGGAAGAAAACCACCCCCACCCCCCAAAAAAGATCTCCGTGGCACAGAGCAACAATGGATAGCCAAGAGGAGTCCCAGTGAGGATCCAGTAGAGACAGTGTTGCAGAAGCCAGAGGCCCCAAACCAAACCAATGGCTCATTGCCATGATCTTAAGTAAAGCTGTATGGACAACAGGGTATTCTGTGTGACACACCACAGCTTCCATGACAAGATCTGGGGGTGGGGTGTTGTTTTGTTTTTATACTATCTTCTTTTAGGGGGGTTACAAGAGTGGAGAATGGATACAAAGGGACAGGGAGATGAGTGGGATTAGGGTGCACTATGTGAAATGTACAACGAATCAATAAAAAGTTAAAAGGAAAAAAGGAACATTGAAGGCTGATTGTGTCCATACAGTAACAACACGAGTATCGATTTTCTCAGCAGGGTGCTCAGTGTATAACAATGAGAAACCATCTGCAGCTTTCTCGTGGGGAACCTGTGCTAATCCAGTGAGGATCTGTGACATCTAAATCCTTACTCACAATCACTATAGATGTGGAGTTGTCCTTAGTTGGAATAGCTATGGCATCTTAAACACAAAAACCTACAGGTCAGGTGTAAATACTGCACAACACACCTACAGAGGAAGGAGAAATCGAGATGGATCATTGCAATGCAGACACACCCACGGTCAGACTGAGTTATGGAGAACAGAGACAAGGCAGTGCACATAAGACAGCACCTCACTCCAGAGAGCCTGTGGCCCACAATCAGCACTTAGGAGACTGGGGAGGAAAAGAGAAACAAGACAACCAGACTGATCTCTGACCTCCACAGTCACTCAAAAGTACAAGCCAACTGAGAAGTGGACACAGGAGTGGTTCGGAGGGGCTTTTCAGCCTGGTAACAGACCGTGTGACACAGAACTGACTCAGCCAGTTCTGAGCCCAAGCTTCTAGACTCCCGTGCTTCTCCCGGGAAGTCAATACCGAACAGTTAGAAGTGGATGACTTTTCCTGACATGCTTATGAATGCCTACCGAGTGCAATTCAGAGCTCCCACACAATGTGCAGCAACTGACTCTGGGGGACCAACTTTCCACCTCAGGATTTCTCGTCTCTATGCTGACATACACCTCCCTTACCAGAGAGGGTGATGACAGCATCCATGACTTAGAAACAGGACCTCCTCCTCGGTCCTGCCCCAGAGATTCCTGCTGTAGCCATTAGCGGACATCCAGTTTGAAGGAAAAAGAAATCAGGATAGGCCTGATTCTCCTGGCTGGTAAGCCATTTTTAAACCTAAAACATCCCCTAGGTGGTGTCAGGATGGCCCACTGTGTTCATACTGTCTGCCACGGTGCCCCGTGACTCCTGCGGGAAAGACAAAGCTAAAGGAAGGGCTGGGAATGGCTTCCTCGGGGCTGGATCACCTAACCCTACGACTTGCGTGTCCTAATATACTCATCTGGAAAGGCAACTGCACCCATGAGTACTTCCAGCAAGTATCCCAAGAGTGTGTGACCTTCCTTTGAGACCCTGACACAGTGAGGAAGCAGAGCACCGGGCTTTACTGGGAAGGCGTCTGACTAAGGCAGGCCTATGTAGAGGCCTGCTTCACATAGCAATTCTACTTGCTCTGCTTCTAGTGAAACAGAACCTGAAAGGTTTAAGAGAAGCCTAGGGGATCCAGACTGGCATGTTCCCCTAAAGTACAAGAGCAAAGACCGTCAATCGTTAGGTTAGCCACCGTCAGGCAAGAATTTACTAGTCAGAACATTTAGTTTTGACTGAGGACAGTGGTGTTTGTCATTACAAATGCTATTAGGGTGTGGTTTGGTGACAATGTGTATTTAGCATGCATGAGGATTCAAATCTCCAACACTTCAAAATTATTTAAGAAAATGGATGTTGGACTGGAGAGATGGCTCAGAGGATAAGAGCACTGACTGCTCTTCCAGGGCTCCTGAGTTCAATTCCCAGCAACCACATGGTGGCTCACAACCATCTGTAATGGGATCCAATACCTTCTTCTGGTGTGTCTGAAGACAGCTACAGTGTATTCATATACATAAAATAAATAAATCTTAAAAAAAAAGAAAATGGATATTATAAGCTAAGATAATAACATATACTGAGCTATCAGCTGTTCCTGATTAAATGCAACACTGACCGAAAAGAAAATCCAGAAGGTTTCAAATGACACCATGAACTTAGACTAACAAAATCTAATGAGACCAGGGTGACCTTTTATTGTACATTTTTATTTATTTTTATGTGTCTGTATGTTTTTGTCTACATGTATGTCTGTGCACCATATGAGCATGTTGCACATAAAGGCCAGAAGGTGGCATCAGATCCTCCAGAAATATGGTTACGAATGGTTGTGAGCCACCATATGCATCCTGGGAATGGAACCCAGGCCCTTTTGGGAAAGCAGCCAGTGCTCTTAACCACTAGAGCATCTGTCTAGCCCTTCCAAGGGCAACTTTTCACTCTGCCCAAGCCTATCTGCTGCGGCTTCCCTTTATCCCCAGGAGGTCAGGTACCTGAATGTCTCAAAAAGACAGAGAGAGTTTTTCTTTATTATCCTTCCCATTCAGTTGAAACCTAAAATGATGATGCCCGGCTTTGTTGTCTGTTTCACGGTGCTTCTACCTTCTGTGGCTAATATGAGGATTTAGTACTGCAATGAGAGCTTTCCTGTGACTGGGGTTCCTGATGAGGAAGACAGGAATCAGACAAGTGGCTTTCCTATCCCTCCTGTCAGGCTCCAGAGAATGATAAGTAAGAGAGGAAGACAAAAAAAAAAAGTGGAGTTTAAAGAAACTTCCAGGAACTACCACTCGTGGATTTTTAGGTTCCTAATTTCTTCAAAGGCCTAGGTTGCCATCCTGAGATTCCCTAAGACTCTTGAAATAATATAGACAATCCCTGCACGCACACAGACAATTTTCTGAAGATAGAAACCGAGGCTTTCATTATATTTTAGAGTAACTACTGAGATAATAAAGCTTCAGGAGACGAGTAATAGGATGTCAGGTATGGAAATGGACTTTTACTGCTCAGTGGCCAGATGAATGCCAGACCAGAAGGCCAACTAGGTGCAGAATAACATGGTCTCAGCACAGGGCTTCAGAGCAGAGACCAACAACCCGAGAAACCATCCCCATGAAAGAGCTTACGTGTGAGCTGGGGAAGGTGCAGAGAGGTGGTGGGGGTGGGGAAGGTGGGAGTGTTACAGGATATTAGAGCCAGTTTCTAGTTAGGGTGTGGCTCAGCTCTTAGCATACACCTCTAATCTCTCTGGGGATTAAATGAAGATAAAGTTTGTAGAAGAAAGAACCCATGTTTGAAAGTGATGTCTAATTGAGTGACAGACAAAGTGACAAATCAGAGAAAGATTTGACAGCATAGGATAAGCCCAACTCTCATGAGAAGAGAGAGGAAAAGGAAGCTACTTACGGGGGAAATAAAGGAGAAGGAAGTACAGTCCAGGAATACAGCAGAGTTTGTTGGAGACTGTACAGCAGAGAGGAGAGGGAGGGTGGAGCGCAGAGAGAGAGAGAGAGAGAAGGAGGCGGTTTCATTGGGAGAGTTTTACAGAGACAGACCAAAGAGAGAACAAGCTAGACACTGGTAAAGACAGAGCGAGCAGATTAGAAAGGAAAGCTAGAGTTAGTTTGAGGTCAAGCAGAGCAATTCAGTCAGAGGCTGAGAGAAGCCATCAGCCTGGAGAGGAGTTTGAGCCAGAGCAGCTGAGCTGAACCAGCCACCCAGAGCTCAGAAAGAACTAGAAAGGCTGAAGACATTCTAGGCCTCGATTAGACTGGACCCAGGCTAGAAGCTTCCAGGACTAGGCCTAGGTTAGCAGAGACAGGCAGCAAGCCTCGGAGACAATCACAAGAGGAGAATAAAAGTTTATTTACAGGGAAGGGCAGGGTAGGTAGGCAAGGAGGGCGGGGTGATGTAAATGGTTTACATTGCTGCTTTAATCTTGGGCTGAGAAGGTAAGGACTGAAGACAAGGGCTGGAGGCAACCCAGCTATAACAGGCTAGGCTGGTTATAAAGACAAGGCCTGAAAGACAGCACTCCTAGGTTCTAGGCATAAAATCATGGGCTCAGGGTCAGGGCTGGAAGAGGTCTAGGTTTGCAATGCTTCAAAGGACCAGTTTCCACCTAAAGCTATGTGACCAGACTCTTGATGGCACATAGGAGATACTCAAAGCTATAGCAACATATAAATAAAACTGAGCTTAATCAAAAACTTTGAAGAACCTGATTATGAGAATGAACTAAATTGTAGGTGTCTCATACTCCCTCCACAATCTGACAGATGATCTATGTGTAATGAAAACCCTGGCAAATCAAAGAAGGTGAAAAACTGATTTTAGTAAGGAGAATCAGCAGGAACTCAGGATTGCCTTGATTAGTATCTGGAGGTCATCAAGAGTCAAGGAAAGAGCGTTCCATTTACAGCCTCTACAACCCTAGTCAGAGCAGCCCCCAACCCTGGGCTCCCTGTCTTCCCTTCTGCCTCCATCTGAGATCTACCATGAAGGAGGACCCTTCAGGCTGGTTGCCCAAGAGCAACCTCACACTAACAAGCCCAGTTTCTTTACAGCCTGATTCCAAGCTTGTAAGAGGAAAAACAAGGACTCAGCCCAGATCCCATGGACTGGCAGGTACCATGTGTAGCCCAGTGGTGACTAGCAGACCTAGAAAAGAGGAGAGCAAAACTTACAAACAGCGATGGAGATGCTTGTGTCCATAGTAGAGGTCTGAGAGGGTTTGGGCAGTGAAATAAAGGTATCAAAGTACTGTAAGTCACTACAGAGGTAGGAGGACCAAGAGGCAAAAAAAAAAAAAGGGGGGGGGTGACTCTGAGTTCTAAACTTTCTCTGAGTTTTGCATATGCAGAGGTAGCAGCGACCTTTGGACATGGAGGCATTTTCCTCTACACACATCCTAGTCTGCTAGAGAATATGTTTGAGAACTTCAGTGGTATACAGGTCGTGTGAGCATCCCCAAACAGAAAATCTGAATATGAAAAGCTTTGCCACACACACACACACACACACACACACACACACACACACACACACACACACATCAACATGATACTCAAACTTTCTAATTTTGAAGCATTTATTTGTACTTTCAGATTAGATTAGATTAGATTTCAGAACTGGTAAAGCCTATGAAATTATTTCAATATCCAGGAAATTACAAGGTCTGACACCCGAGGTACCCTGATCCAAAGCCTTCTGGGCAAGAGCTGTTTAATCTGTATATTAATGTACCCTTTACTATTCCAAATTTTTTATGAAAACTGTGTAACTTATTTTCAAGACTTGCTTATAGTTTAAAAATTTAAAAACTCTTTAATTACATTTTACTGCTATAATACTTTATGTTTCTCTTGTTCTACTTAGAATGTTTATTGTAACTTGAGATTTCTGAAAATACTTTCAGGCATCATACAGGTGATTCAGTGTGATCCACAAATATTTCAAATCTGTTCTTTAAAATCAACTTAGGATAATCCAACCCACTAAACAATTAAGCCTTCTTCTAAAAGCCAAGAAAACCAGAAGGGGCCAGAGAGTCACTACAAGGCTGTACCATCCTAGGTTGGATTTCTAGCAATTCCACAACTTCATGACTGTCAGCAAATTCTTAATCCACTCCCCAACATGAGATACAGACCACCTAATATCCACCTAGAGCTGCTGAGCATAACAGTAGCCAAGACAATAACATCATACACCTAACAGACGAGTGCACTTAGGCAAGGCCGGGAGCTGCCATTTCGACAGCTATGTCGGGGATACAGACCTGAGGCAGGCGGTGGGAACCAGAGCTGTGAGGCCAGCACCCCCTGAAGCCCCTGGCGGAGCTTCGTCCCAGGTGAGGAGCATCCATCACACTTGAGACCGTGCAAGGAAAGAGAAGCGAGGCAGAAGAGGCAACAGAGCAAGGAGTGCCTTTCCTGTCTGACCCACTTGCTCTGAAAACCACCTGACCTCTTGGTTTTCTCAAAATGCAGCAAATTACTATAGTCATTTTACTTAAAATGTGACTGTTCAAACATATTTATCAGTTAAGGATCAGGCTTTAAGGGACAAAAAACAGGTTCAAATGTGGGCTCAGCCACTTTCTACTTTTTAGTGCAGCCTGACTGTGCACTTTGTTTTCAGCGTGAGATGCGGGTATTAGCTCACCATCCTGGTTACTCAAGGACTGTCTTTGGTTCTTGTTTGACAGGTGAGGACGCTGGCAGTGGGGCTGAAGAGATCACATGAAAAGCCCCACAATCTGGGGATGCAGAGCCCCACACCCCTGATGACAAACTGCCTATAAACTATTTCAAAGAAACTTCATAAAAGAAGCGGAGCTAGGTCTGGCACGAGAGCATTTCCCATTTGGGTTCTGAAATCCTTATTCCCAATCTTGTCTTGGGTGGTGCTGAGAAGTGGTGCTGAGGAGGAGAAGCGGTGCTGCTGAGGAGAAGCGGTGCTGAGGAGGAGAAGCAGTGCTGCTGAGGAGAAGCAGTGCTGAGGAGGAGAAGCGGTGCTGCTGAGGAGAAGCGGTGCTGCTGAGGAGAAGCAGTGCTGAGGAGGAGAAGCGGTGCTGCTGAGGAGAAGCGGTGTTGCTGAGGAAAAGCGGTGCGAGAAGCAGTGCTGAGGAGGAGAAGCGGTGCTGCTGAGGAGAAGCGGTGCTGAGGAGGAGAAGCAGTGCTGAGGAGGAGAAGCAGTGCGAGAAGCAGTGCTGAGGAGGAAAAGCAGTGCGAGAAGCAGTGCTGAGGAGGAGAAGTGGTGCTGTGGAGGAGAAGCGGTGCTGAGGAGGAGAAGCGGTGCTGCTGAGGAGAAGCGGTGTTGCTGAGGAAAAGCGGTGCGAGAAGCAGTGCTGAGGAGGAGAAGCAGTGCTGAGGAGAAGCAGTGCTGAGGAGAAGCCTCTGAAGACTAGGGCAGCTCAGGGAAAACCTGAGCACTGGGTGGAGGCAGAAATCTAGCCCATGCACCCCGACGCTAACCTACCCCTATGTAAAGGGCCTGGCAGTGTCTACTCTCCAGCCCGCCACACCCACTCCACACGGCACCCGACTCCCTCCCACGTGCTGGGAATACGAGCACCCTGAAAGAGATGAGTGGGATCAGGTTCCGCACCCTCATTTTTCAGTCTGCGTGCGACCTGGAGGCCCAAGGACAGGTCTCTGCACCTCTGAAACTCCAGACACTTCTGGCGAGAATTTCATGATGGGGTGGGCTAGACCTTCTGAGGTCAGCAAGCTATACTCCAGCCCTGCTCCAGACTCATCTCCAACACTTGGCCTTCCCTTGCTCAATCAAAAGCTCGCTCCTGGCAAATCCGTCCGCCCCCCTCGTACTGAGAACGCTTTCTCAGACAGCAGGCAGCCTGACCTCCTTAATCGCATCCTTCCCACTCTCTGGAGCCCATGTCAGGGCTTTCTCTATGCTGGGCACCCACATACTTCAGAATGCCTCCTTCCCCCAGATCTATTCTCAAACTACCAACAGACACCCTTGGAAGCTCTTCCCCGGCCCTGGCTCGGCTACACAGTGCAGACTCGGGAATCCTGTCATCACTGTTTCCCCTCTCACCTGAAAAAATAAGTTTCCTGCACTGTGAAATCCTTTTAAAAGTAATGTCTAATTGTAAATCTAAAGCATGGAAGAGCCAGCACCAGAGGCACAGACACTCGTGACATGGGGGCATCTGGAGAGTACTCTATATGTGTCTACAGTTTAATACTCCATGGACGACTGCTGGAAAACCTTCATCTGCTCCACAGATATTGGCTGTGAGGATGCTCAAGCACTTGGAATAAAACACCACAGTACTGCTATCCAATATGAGCACCGCCTCCCGGACTCACAGCTAGATTACCCATAAACCTGATCAATGCAAATGCTACCTAAAAGGTTGTTACATGGTACCGTTTGGGTCATAAGACAAACAAACAAACAAACAAAAAACCAGAACATAGGACAGAAACTTCCAGAAAGGACACAGATATTGTCCTTTCTGCACAGGGCACGATCATCACAAGTGATCTCTATTTCAAACCAAGAAAAATATAATATAGACCTGTCCTAGTTTGCTTTCTGTTGCTGTGACCAAACTGAGCAAAATCAAAACAAAACAGAAAAAAACAACAACAACAAAAAAAAAAACCAACTCAGAATGAAAGGATTTATTTGGCTCACAGGTTACAAGCCATCATTGGAGGAAGCCAAGGAAGGCTACAAGCAGAAGCTTGACTAAAAAAGCACCCAGGAACCTGCATGCTCAGCAACCTTTCTCATCCCAGGCCCGCATGGCTAGGGATGGTACAGAGCATAGTGAGACAGCCCTCATGCAGCAATTAGCAAATGAGAAAATGACTCAGGGGCATGCCACCAGCCAGCCTGACAGAGGCAGTTCCTCAGCTGGAAGTCCTTCCTCCTAGGTATAGTCTAGGTTTGGATCGAGCTGACCAAAAACAAAATAAATTAGTAGCACAAGGCTCCTCATTCCAAATGCTAACATGATTACTTTGAAAAAGCTATCAAGAAAACCTTCATCAACAAAAAGTTTTATAGTCTCTGTGTACCCAGTCTAAAGAGACTACAAAGTATAAAGATCAGTCCTAGGACAAACTCGACGACCTCCTGTCTCTAGGAGAATCAATGAAATACTTGAGTAAACTGAAATTCCATGTGAGGCTCAGGTCAACCCAAACCATTCCATCATACTCAGTAGCCAAAATAAGACATTCAACAAGCTAGAACCTGGATTATAGTCCTGATCCTCCATAACTGACTTGGTGGAGAGGCACTAGATGCTTACGTTATATGGCACCATCTTTTTTCAGCATTAATGTGAAATTAAAAATCCCAAGAAAGCCAGGCTAACATTAATGTGTTCTTTCATGTTCTCAGAGTTCTTTAGGATCTTCGAGGGCCTTTGGATGGACAGTCATGTTGTAGACCTTAGTGCACTGAAATGTATGAAATCTAACGATGGGTTCAATGTGCACAGACAAATGCCTGAGAAGGTTACGGCCGACTCTACAGCTGTCTCTTTAAAGAGATCCTTACTCCCACGAGGACAGGAAGCACCAAGCAGATGCTCAGCCCTCAGGCCCTGCACGCCCTTCTGGGTCCCTCCTTCCAGTGGTGGTCTGGCTTTTCCTCCTGACGTACCATGAAACACTTGGCATGGAAACTTAAAGGAAATCTACACTTATGACCTATTCCTGCACACTCCCAGTCCCTCAAGGGTTGACTTTTACCCTTGCTCCCAACAGGAAGCTTACTCTTGCAGGACTCCAATGCCACCTGCCATTTCCCACGTCTCATGTCACAGACAGCCACTGGCATGCTTAATCAGACTCTTAGGCAACTCTGACATAAGCATAGGATCTCTTATGACTCTTCTTTTATCACTGATAGTAAGTCTTGACATTTTCTCAAGGACAGTGTTTGTATTCTAGCAACACAAAACAGAGCATCCGGCATGCAACACTCTCAGTCCAAGCCAGACACCGCCATCTGGCTGTGTCCCCATGAACAAGCTCATCTATCACTGGGCAGTATACATACGAATTTTGTACCTAGGTAGATATTTTCACATACATTGAAGGAATCAGGCATGTGACCATGTGTTCCTGAATACATACACAGCTGGGTTGTTTGTTAGTTTTGTTCTTGTTTAGGGGGGTTGGTGCAGTACACAAGACTGTGCAAGGTAAATAAGTACTCTATCACTAAACCAGTCTTTTCAAACTCCCTAAGCAGGGTAGCCTGGAACTTAGTATCCATCTGCCTCAGTCTTTGTCCTATAGACATACACAACAATGCTCAACTTCATTCGTTTTAGCATCTACTTTAAATGTCTGTAGACACAAAAACCTCCAATCACATTATGGTCAGAAGACACAAATGCTGCATTTTAATGAACTAAAAGCTGATCTCATGTCTTGGACTATCATTCTGCCTATTTGTAAAGTTCCCTCAGACCTCCCAGAACTGAGCTCTTACACATTCCTATGAGAGCCACACAGAACAGAGAGCAGATGCTGCTGAGTGATTCTTTTCACCAGGAAAGCCCTGTCTTCTTGATTGTGCCTTTAATCTAGCCTTTAATCTACCAGAGTCTCCCTCCTGATTGTGTATGTATGCCTCTACTTGCCATTTACACCCTAGTCAATCAATTAAGCTGCCTGAAGCAAGTTTGCCTGAAACCCTGTGTTGTCCTCTGGTGGCACACCCACCTTGTCCACACCCAGCCAGACTCCCTTTCTAACCTCATCTCACATTTCTTTGTGTCATGTTCTCGGGGTAACCATCTCCTACCCTAGGATATGTTCTGCACACCTCCACTCTACAGGGCATCCAAACTAGCTTCCCAGAGATTCGCACAGTATTCCCCGTGGAGCCCTCAGCATGCTCTCAGTCTCCCACACTCTATCTTATGGCTACTTCTCGAGTTTTCCTTTCCTATAACAGGACTCTCATATTTATTTTACCCAAGTCACACACATCAGGCACTCAGCAACAGTGCTCTGAATTAATGTGTAACAAGTACGTAAGAGTCCCAAAGCCACGGGTATAACCACAGTTGGAAAATCTGAGGGAGGTACAGAGCACCCATTTTACAATGGAAAAACAATTTTCTGTCTTGCAAAGAAAAGAAAATACACACACCACCCTGATAATGTTTTTGGCCCAGGAACACTCCGTTTAAAGCAATATCCTAATGTTAGTGTGCAAAAGAAAGCAAGACATATGGAGTGAGTTCCTAGCAAGTCCATATGGAACTTATAAGACGCAGCAGCAAAGAAAGGGCTGGAAAATCACGGCCTCCAAAACACTCCAAGACCCAGCTGGAGATCTCTGCTTCAATAGCGTGGCACTTCCTCTTTTCTTTGCTGATGTTCCTACACTCAACATATTTCCTAGTCCTGGGGAAGGAAAACAAGCAACGAGAGGATAAAGCACCCCCTTCGACCGATCACTGCCGCACCTCCTGCCCACTCTGTCATGGGCAATGCATGCATGGCTCTCTTTTGCACACTTCCTTCAGGCTGGGCACTATGGTAATGTTTTCCTTCTTCAACAAGCCTTTTAGTCCCTCCTGGCCTCGCTCTCCTCTTTACTTCTTATTCTGAAATGTCTATCAATGGAACTCCATCCCTCACTACTTTCCAGTACAATAGAGGTGTGTAGCTAATATGGACACACATATCTGTACATAGTTCTCACAAACACCCTTGTCAGCAGATACATTCTTCCTTAAAGCAGGCCCCATATATGACATGCAGCCCAGTTAACTGCTCAGAAAAAAGAAAGAAAGAGAGAGAAAGAAAGGAAGGAAGGAAGGGAGGAAGGAAGGAAGGAAGGAAGCTTTGAAATACACAAGGAAAGTCACAGGAAGCCAGGAAGTGAGGAAGTGCAAACAAAGGCGAGCTGCCACCTCAGCCACATCATCCTACACTTCAGCCTCAAGCCTTGCTTACAGAGCCAGCCTGCCTCCGCTCTCCACCTCTCCTGGATAAGTATGATGATCAAACCCTCACCAAAGAAGCCTCTCTTTACAGCATATGGAGACTGTCACAGAAAACGACAACTGGACACAAGGAAGGGACCAACAGATGGTGGAAAGCCCAGCCA
This sequence comes from Mastomys coucha, assembly GCF_008632895.1. Taxonomy (NCBI): domain Eukaryota; kingdom Metazoa; phylum Chordata; class Mammalia; order Rodentia; family Muridae; genus Mastomys; species Mastomys coucha. The sequence goes on from NW_022196905.1 coordinate 215,844,481, forward strand.
CAAGAGATACACCTACATCACAGGTCCTAGATGTATGGTCAGATTAACATTGGAAGGGGGATATGGGAGGAGCTGAGGGGAGGGGAGCTGGGAGAGATAGAGTTGAGGAAGTGATATGATTGTTTCAATTAAACACACACACACACACACACACACACACACACAAAGAAATCTCAGCATTTCTCATCTATGTAGGTTGTGTCCAGCCACAGAAAAACCACAAACTTGGCTTGGCTCTAAAACACTGCAGCTCTGAGAACTGAGTGCACGGCTGCCCTCTTCTGCCTAAACACAAGGACTGGCTCACCAGGGCTATTCAGAAATCTCTACGAATCTATCAACTCGGGAAGTCATCACCACTTTCCTGTAGAAACACCATGTGGTCATTTCTCTGGAAGTAGGGCTTAGAGTCCCCCTTACCCAAGAGCAAGCCCAGCTCTCATGGATGAACTACACTGGAGTCCCCTAACTAAGACTGAATCTAAAATAGTTGAGCTACTATCACATTCAGAAGATGGTAGTCTACTGATGTATTTCTCTAAATGTGAACAACAGCCATTCCCTGGTGACTTGGTGCATGCTGAGGCTCAATGGCAGTGTGACACGACCATAAATGAAGGCGTAAGTTCACCACCAGATGCTACCAAAACAGTAAGACTCACTGTCCCAAACAAACTGTCTTTACCCTATCAGTAAAACTGACAGATCAGGTATGAGGTTTAACTTGTCAGAATAAATGTAAATTTATGTGCACCAAAACTGCTCCAATAAGCAGCCAGTACAAGCAAGAGCTGTGCTCACAGCTGGCTTCAAGGCAATGTCTGTCTGCTGTCTCTCCCTTTGCCCCACGGCCCACAGGTGTGCCAGATGCATGGATTATCAGCAGTCATTCCCTGTGGATGGAGTGGGTCAGCATAATCGTGCCTAAGTATCACTGTGCTCAATGGTCCAGCAGAGAGAAACAGGTACACCTAAGAAAACAAGCTACCCGCACAGAGGCTGAGGGAAGAGTCGAAGGCTTTAGCCCGACACAGTTGGTACCTCCTTCCCAACCAGGCCTGCCAGCTTCACTGCTTCGTCCCAGAACCTGCTACAGGGTTGGCATAGATTACAATCTTTACATTTTTTTTTAGCACACAAATGACCATGTATCTTTATGGTTCTCATATCCCCTGCATTACAGGCAGCGAAAGGAAGCTAGCAAGGCCATGTATACCTGATGGAAGAAGTAGGGCCCTCGAGGACTTCTCGAAAGACTGTATTTTTAAAAGTCACATTTTGCCTGGGTTACAGAGTACTGAACAACACAACAGCCACCTAAAAGAAGACTTTAAACCAAAAATTCTTCCCCCAGTGCCCAAATTTGGCAGTGCAGGTAACAAGCTGAAATTCTTAGGACAAGAAGAGGGGCAGAATTATGAACTCTTAACTAGGAGAGGTCCAAAAAGCTTGATAAGAACTCTGCCCCACTCAAAAGTGCTTTTTTGTTAAACTGTTAATATCTTGTTAAGGGTAAAAGTTTGCTTTGTTCAATCCTGGACACCTGTTTTTGCTTTTCTTAACAGGGAGAAACTTAGTCCTGAGGAATGGAGGAGCTGAGCAAAGAGCACTGGGCACAAGCCACCCTCTCATACCCACACTGCCCTGAGGGACCCCAACCAGTCGGCCGCACAGCATCACCATGATTTACCATGCTTCAGCGGGGCCCCAAGCCATAACCATGCTTCCTAGAAACCACTCAGGTCATGAACCAGAATAAGCCCCTCTTCCTTCTAAGTTGATTCCCCCCAGGTATTTTGTCACCACAGAAGGGTGACCAGCAGGTCCCTGGCTCCTTTTTTATTCCCCTGAGCTAAAAAGCTCTCGCTTGACCAAGGGGATAAGGCATGCAACTAACACATAAAGTTGAGGAAATCCAAGGACAAGAATGAAAATGGTCAATTAATTACTAAATTACACTTTCCACAACCGAATCTGCACTGTGTGTTCATTTGCATTTGGATGCAACGTTTCCTCAGTGTAGCAATGGGGAGACCAGGTAAGAATCGGATTCACAGAACTCCGTCAGAAGACAACTGAATGTCAGCTTCCCAGGAATAAACTCACAACAATAACGAGACAGAAATACAGACTAATAACAAAGCTGTGTACAAGTTAATAAGCCACATTCACAACCACTATTAAAGAAGAAAGGACAATGATACCTTCTCATGATTTTCAATTAAGATTTCTACGACGATATTCTGAAACTTCAAATCCATGATGGCGGCAACAGTTTCTTCTTGTGGTCTCATCAGAGTTGGTCCAAACACCACCCCTAAGTTCGCCACCGTCATTAGATTCTGCTTCGAGTGACTCGACACACTAATATTGATTTAGAAGGAAAAAAAAAATCTTAGTTGGGCAACAATAATAATACAGCACTCAATATTCTGTATTTCCTTAACATACGAAAAGGCAGAAGAAACAACTGTCTTCAGCGTCTGGCTGTGACCCCTGAACCAAACAGCAGCCAGCACATACATGCTAGTCTGTCTCCTGCCCTCCCCATCTCACCCTTCCTCCCTTCTCCTCCAGTCCTCAGTCCCAGGCTCCTTCAGTGCTGGTATTTTGATTCACTTTGTGCCTGAGCATTAGGTCAGCTGACCTCAGACTGAAGTCCCTAAGACAATGAGCTCTCACTTAAGCTCTCTCTCAGATGTGTGTCACAGGAATGGAAGGCTAACACAGCTGGGGACCTTGCCAGAGTAAAGGACAATTCTGTCAAGTTGTTCCCACTGAGGAGAGACCTCATGCTAGCTAGCTCATTTTCAAGCAGCCTTTCATTCAACAGCCCCTGTCATCATTTCTTACAGGTATGTGCTCAATATTAAATAGACAAGTGGATTTGTGTAGATATAAAGAATTGTGCAGCTGTCTTGGGCCAATGATTGGAAATAAAAATGGAATCTCGTAAATTAATCAGTCCGTTTCACAAGCATAAGTCATACTGCTTGTCATTTCAATAAGTGTGTCTTCTTCCACAAATCACATGTCTATCATGCACATAGAAAAAGGGAGTGGAGGACACCCCATCTTTTCTCAGATTGCCATCCCCTTGCTACCACAGACGGCTAGACTCCATGAAGCCTTCTAACAATTAGATCTGCTCCTTCATACACCCTCACTCCCTCCTTCCAGTCTTGTAGCTCGGGGAGCACAGCAGACAGGTGCTCCCATCAGCCCTTCACTTAACCCCGGACTTCCTGCTACAAGAGAGGACCCATCTAAGGGCTCACAGTCCAACACATGCTCCCTGTCATCTTAACACACCTCGCTCATCTCCTACCTAGCTGAGACCCTTTTAATGTCTGCTGTGATCTGCCTCTTCTCTCTCTAAGCTTCACAGAGTAGAGCTACCATGCACCTTGTTCAACTACGTGTCCACTGGCACTTTCAAATGGCGCTTTTTTTTTTAATTTAGAGAAAACATAGGTTCCAAACACTGTTCTTAATTCAAATGTACAGGTATAGTGATTTGGGAGTTGTTTTTTACAGACAGGACTGTAATGCATGGATGAATCCACTATGAAATTAAACAAACCTAAAGGACACATCCAGTCTCAGCATTAGATGTGTTTGGTACCAAGCCCAATCAGCCAACACTCACAATCCTATTCCTACAATCTGTGTAGGGCAATACGCAGTCAGTGCCCTCTCCGTCACCGAGCTGCTGGCAGAGGTGGTAAGCTACTTACACAGCATCAACAAGCATTCTATTTCACCACCCTTGTCTAAAACACAGAGCGGGCCAAATGCCCAGCCTGGTCCTCAGGTCAGGCCCCCGGGGCTGGGGTGCACAGCTCAGCGCTAGAAACAACAGCAGCACCTACAGCACTGAGGGAGAACTGATGGGGAAGGAACACTCACTTGGTTAGATGCTTCACCAAGATATCCAACATCTCCTTATTCTTCTCTGGCAGTTTGTGTACCAAGAAGTGGATGGCGTTAACACGGGATTCCGGGCTGCCGCTTTCTTTTATAAGGAAAAGGAAAAGTGATCAATAGTACTCAGAATGAAACATATTGCCCTTAACTACGATTGATAACAGTTTGTTTAGGAGCTGGGAAAAAAAAAAAAAAGAGTGAATTTAATCACTGTGGGCAGCTTTTGGAGAAAATTAAAGTCTCTTTGTCACCACGGTTAAGGTTAGACTGTCCCTTCACCTTTCAGGTGGCTCCCACACAGCTTCACGGGTGCATGAGCCGAGCCTTTCCCGGGCTAGTGTTTAACAGCACAGACAGCTCTAACAGCCAGCCCCCTGAAAAGCATCCTTTCTAGTCAGCTTGAAGCTCACATGACACTCGTCAGTCTTTGGCAATCCACCAGGAAACACAAGTCCAATATCAATCCTTTCAGCTACAGGCTCAAGTGAATCTCCCCCAAAATGTATGCTCAAGTTACATTACTTAGGCACCCCAGAAAGGAGCAATTCTAAACTGAACTCATGCCTTATTTTGATGGTGTATGGTAATGCACATGACAGAAGAAAAAGTGTGCATTTAGGATACCTAACCAAGAGAAAGCACACAAGCCACATAGGGCCCTATGAGGAAGTGCTAGGGTGAGGCGGGGCGTAAAGGGAAGGAGGGGCAGAGACGGGGGTGCCTACAGTGGATGGTGCTGGGAGGGTCCAGAGACACAGGGTAAGAAGGGCTAGCACTGCTACTCTGACTTCTGAGGGTGCTGACACAAGTGAGCTGTCCTCAGATGATTATTATATGGACCTACAACGAGAATGTCAGCCAGGGAGAACACATGGCTTCTCACCGGTTAGCAGTGTATGACGAAGGACCAGAATGTATACCTAGGAACTCGCTAGCCCTGCAGGACACAGAGGCCTCAAATATCAAACATCAAAATAGCGGAGGCAAAAGAGCTGTTGACTACAGAGACTTTATGTAAAAATCTACAGATGTCAATTAAGAGGACTGCATAATGTTGAAGAAGTTATTAGCAAAGAGGGCTTAATCTCAGAGCATAATGCTCTGATTTTTAAATAACAAAATAAAAGCAGAAACTCTGAAGAAGTAGTTATAGGGCTCCAACAAAATGAAGACTATCAAAGACAGCAATCTTATCATCAAATATTTAGAACTCTGAAGGCTTTGTGATGGAAGAATGCTAGCTTCAGAGCCTACCCTGCCACTAATAAGCAGCTTCCTACAGTAAAATTTGAGTTTGTTATTTTAGGATTCGGCACTTAGAAATATAAGCTAAATAGATAAGTTTCCTGCCCTCTAGTGATGGTACTCTTCATGTCTAACCATGAACAACATTTTAAAGCTATCTGAGAAAAAGAGTAGAGATTTCCCCTTCATGTCTCTAGCTCTTCTTCCCAGGGACCTACTACATAGAGATCATTAAATCAGTATCTCTCTCAGAGTTGTGTGTGTGTCTGTATCTGTCTCTCTGTCTCGCTCTGCCTTCATTCGTGTGTGTGTGTGTGTGTCTGTCTGTCTGTCTGTCTCCTGAACATGCCTGTCTTTTTCTGTGTCTGATTTTTTAGCTTTTCAACTTATACTGTTTTGACATCACACCCTTCCATTTAGAGACACCTCCATAATGTAACATAGTCCTTCTACCTCCAAAAGTTTGCTAAATTACATTATTTCCATCACTAACACGATATGCATCTTGCAGGATTTTCATTGATATCAGCTGACGAAGATGAAAACATATCATTTTTATCTAGGGTACTTAATTAGCCATACACTAAATTCCTGTTATGTGCCAGAGACTTTATTAAAGAGTTTGCTGTGATAGAAAAATAAATCAATTGGGAAACAACGCATCAGCATCCCCACACCTCTGTGCCTACTTACTTACAATATCCTAACAACAAAGGCTTGAGCATAAACAAGCTTACTAGAGCTTAACAGAAAACACAGGCAGACAATGTTATATTATTTTAATATGCAAATGACACGTGTCAATACTATTGTAAGGAAGTTTCAGGCAGATCCTATGGGAGACACTAGCCTCAGTCACCATGCAAAATGTACTACTGTTCTCCTGTGGTCCTCACCTACTGGAAACAGGAGACATTGCATGTTCAACCCCTGTAATAACCACATATCTGCATCCTTCTTCATGTGTATGTCCCAACCAGAAGGGAATGGAAGGCTCTGGTTATGCAAATGCCACGCCCTGACTCCCAAGTTAGCTGTCTCTCATCAGAAATGACGTGGTTAATCGGTGTGCTGCAAAGCAGCCCGACTACAGAAAGCACACACACAACACAGAAATACAAGTACTCTCGTCTGAGCGACTGGCGGGAGATGTTTCTAAGTACCCAAGGCCAGGTACTGAGGATTAGGTTGTCTGTCTCATGCTAAGTCCAAAGTGAGTCCAACCCAGCAGGATGGGTCTGTGCTCACCACTGACATGTGGAGACTGTAGGCTACCGAGAATGGACTACATCGTAATCTCACGAGAATGGACTGCATCGTAATCTCACGAGAATGGACTACATCATAATCTCATGAGAATGGACTACACCGTAATCTCAAAGGCAGTAGGCTTCACAGAGGAAGGCCTTCACGTGGTTGTTACCAGCTTTGCACAGGTTCACACAATCCTTTCAATTCTCAAGCAAACAAATTCAAGATATTTGTGGATTGCTGGCTTCTGCCCCCAAAAGTATGGTATAGTTTCTCGCGGATAGGTGCTTTTAGTTCATTTAGTAAACCAAATAAATGTGGTTAACAAAGGCTTTCAATTCTGAAATTGAAAAATGCCTCTCACGTGTTCCCATACTCACAGCTCAGTTTTTCTTTTACAGTAAGAAAAAAATAATACACTTTGTAGTGAAAATATAAAACCAAATTCTTATCTTCTTTATATTAGAAACTCACATACTTGACAGAAAATGATAAAAAATAAAGCAATGAAAGGAAATGACAGGGGCCAGGAGCCCTCAGTGAAGGAGAGAAGATGCACTCTCACAGGATCACAGAAGAGAAGGAAACAACACACAGTGGAGAAGAATCAAACACCAGGGGCAGCGACAAAGGCTGCCTGCTGGGGTCATTTTAGCCATCAACTGAGCTCACAGACAAGGAACAAAGCAAGGGAAGCTGGGTTGTTTCCAGTGGAGAAAGACAGTTTAACCACAATCCCAATTTACCAACACTCAAAAGGAGGCTCATTCTGAATGAGACCCATCTGAATTCTGTAACTGCATTCAATACTTACAAGTGCATATGCAATATCAGAGGAACTACTCCCACGCTCTTTCCCAAGAGACACCGAACACAGAGGAAGGTACTCATAAGAAAGGAAAATGAGACATCAAATTGCCATGAACACACTGGACTCCTAAGTAAACAAACTCATTAAGCACGTGTAGTTTCCTTCATTAAACCAGATTAGTGTGGGCCCTTCTAACTACAAGTGTACTTAGGTACAAGTCCATGCCAGCAACTATGGGAACTACAGTATTCCTTTACAGTAGAATTGTAATTCAAATCAGTATGCAAACTATTACAGCAAGACCACAAAAATCAGGAGAAAAACACGGGTGACAGAGCCCTACTGCATCAATTCGATTCTTAGCAACACAACTGAATAGACCAGCAAAGCCCACATTTCGGGCTTCATTGCCTCCTGATGTGTAGGAACTTCCTCATCTGGATACAGACATTGACATCAGGATTCTGAACACTCCACTGTTAGTCACACATGGTAATAATTCTCATGACACTAACTTGTGGTGATTTAAAACCTCATTCCATAATCACTCTTTCTCCAGAATGCAAAGAATTCTAGATGCGAGTTGGCACAGCCTGGCTTTTTCCAGGCTCTAAGACAAACAACCTGAAACTGTCCTCCAACTAAATTTAATTTCTATCTTTTGTTTGCCAAAAATGCCACAGGGAAGAAATCAAAACAACTAAGCATTTGCTTGTGTTCTTGCCAAAAAAAAAAAAAAAAAAAAAAAAAAAAAACCCAAACCTTCCCACCTCCTTGCTCATACAAGTTCTCTTTTTCAGAATAATTCTGAACACAACTGTACTCTGGCCTTTCTTTGTGCGTGTAACATAATGTGACCAAGACACTGATCCTTTCTGACACAGAGTAGGACTCTCAAACAGTCTGGAGCTGGGACCTCACAAGAAGGCAGCAGTGCTACAGGACCCATCGGGATTGCTATAAGCTTTTCAACAGTTTAAACTGTAAAACAGATCCAGGGAGTGCAGTGCAGGCGGGGTACAATCTCAGCTACTGTCAGTGCATAACCTATCGAAAATGTCCACGGCACGTGGAGGTACAATTTCACTCACTGTTGGGGCACCTATGAAAACCAATATTGCAAAATCTAGCCAGTGGAGCTGAGTTCTAATTTTACACAAGGGTCTGTGTAATCTGTAGTTACTTAATATGTCTCAGCCTCAATTTTCCTACCTCTTAATTACCTAGCATGAGTATCCTTCATAAGAATGATTAAGCAGCATGCACTAAGGACAAAAACCAGAGCTCCGTGAAAGAGAACACACCGAGTCTGTCTGCACGCAGCCAACTCTCCCTGCAGGTGCACAGTGCTGGAGCAAACACTCCAGTGGGAATGAGTCAGAAAACACCGAACCTCGACTTAAAGTCCACCAGCTACTGGCCTTTTCATTCCAACCTGGATCCTATATAACTCATTATCAAGTAGTCTGGGCTTCTGGCATTATTTCCTAATCCTGTCTGTAATGTCCATATAAATGTCTGTCCAGACTACAACATCTCCAGACCCAGCATCTCTCCGACCTCCTACAAGCTGAGCACTGGCCTGTTCTGCAGCAGGGAGCTCAGGCCAATACTATGCATCTGTAGTGTGTAAGAAGAGTGTGATGTGGACAGAACCAGTTCCCAGAGTCAAGCATCTGCTGTGGCCTGACATATCTAGCATCTACTGGGGGCAATGAAGCAATCGGTTGGCACTGATGTCCATGGCAGATCTGTTACCAAATCTTTTTGTTCACTTTCAGAAGAAGGAAGTGAATTCTAAAATGATCTCTCCCCTTTAACACAGATGGCAAAAGCATTAACTTAAATTTTCATGTGGAAATATTTAATGTGTGCACACCGTCAACCACAAACCTGAGTCTTTGTACACCCACAGAATACTTACTGGCTGGAACAATGAAGTCTCTGTGTAACTCGTAGGTCATGAGAGGCTCTGGAAGACTCCTGGAAAAAAAGAAACACAGCCCATTTACCAAACACAGCCAGACATCATCTCTAAGTTTATTCACAGTGTATCGAACCCCCTGTGCACTTCTGAGCTAACATGCCAGCTCTCCCTGCCAGACACTTTCACATACCAAAAGATAAGTGACCACAATGACTACTTTACTAACTGCTATTTCCCCTAGACTAGTCCCCTAGTTAACTCTTAACCAACCACAAATTCTTACCAGGTCTAAGCATACCAGGTTTCATATCTAATCTTGCAAAGTACCTTATACCTTATGGTATAAGCAATACAGGATAGTTTTGAAAGGCATCTTTAAAATATTGATATCAAAAGAATACACAGAAAATATTAAAGAAACAACAAAGCCTCTCTTGATATTTCTATTAAAACAACTTTTTTTAATTTTTATACCTAAATACATACAGACGAGTGGTTCCCAAGCCCCTTGGGGCTGGATATCAGATAGTTACATTATGATTCATAACCACAGCAAGATTATAGTTATAATGTAGCAATGAAATATGTTTATGGCTGAGGGTCAGCATAACATGAGGAACTGTATTAAAGAAGGTTGAGAACCACTGATAAAGAGGAAACATTAATAAAAAAGAAGATGGCTTTGTAGTCTGTGGCTATGAAACAGTAAGATAGAATCAGAATGACAGCAATGCAATAACACACACAGTACTTAGTTTTCTGCAAACTGCATTATGCAAACAGTAGCATGATGCTGAGCTTTAATCAATCCTGCCAATATAATATGTTAATATATCTTTGCCGGGCCAGGGCTGTTAACTGCATAACCCCCAGAGAACAAGTGTCAATCTGAGAACCGCTCGGGCGGGGACTGTGAGCATTTGAAAGGCTATAAACCTGAGACTCAGAATTCATCTTGAAACGTTTAAAACACAGTCAAATATACACACATGCATACACCCACATCCACACACTCTCTCTTTCTCCTCTCTCTCTCTCTCTCTCTCTCTCTCTCTCTCTCTCTCTCTCTCTCTCACACACACACACACACACACACACACACACACACACACGCCATGGATAAGGAAGGCTGTCCGCACTGCTAAAAGGGCTGCCTCACTGGGAACAAACCAAGTGCTTACTCATAGATCAAGCAACAGAGCTTGAAATACATGAGCAGAATCTGACAAGATTGCATGGAGCAGGCAAACCCACAACTGCAGCCTCAAATTTGAATCTTTCTGTCTTCATCACTGACAGAACAAGTAGAAAAGAAACTGGGTAGGAAACAATGTTTGAGCAAAACTTCCCACTTCTTTCACCCAAGTGCATATCCTTTACTTAAGTGACCATCTGCCCAAACACAGAATACTTAACAGACACTGCATACAGAAAATTGGGTAAGAGAAACCATATTCTGGGCTACGAAACACATCTCTGTCAACTTAAAAAAGTTCAAGTCAAAGGCAGTACATTCTTTGATTTCAATAAAAGTAGAGAAGCAGAAGAGATGTTTCAGTGGGTAAAATGTCTGGGACAAGAACAGCTATATCAAAAGCTGACTGTGGTACTACATATGTATCTACTTTGTGGAGGCCGGGGCATGAGGATCCTTCTTCCAAGTGCTGACCAAATGATCAATAAGCTCCAGGTTCAATGGATTCTATCTCAAAACATACTGCAGTGACACCCAAAGTCAAGCTCTGGTCAGCATGCATGCGTGCATGCACACGCGCAGGGAGGCTTACACTGGAACATGTGAAAAGGGACTTAGTTCTATGATGTACGAAGAACTTTAAAAAGGGCAATCTTCTTTCTTAAACAAGGAAAGACATGGGCAGACACTTGAAAGAACAACAAGGTGGCAGCACTCATTTACCAGAGTGACTAACGTAAGGATGGTGACCTCACTCAGAGGTCGCAGAGAGAGCAGGACTTGTGGGTACTGTCGGTGGGGAGCTTGAGAAACTGGGTCACATTTGGAAAAGACGATCCGTTTCCAAACAGTTAGGCATATACCTCCCACATGGCCCAGGTGTTTGCCCAAGGATTCATCCAAAAGAAATGAAAATCTTTGTCTCAAAGATTTATACCAAGGCATTGAGCAGTTTTATGTACAGCAGCCAAGAGGTACAGACCACCCAAATACACAGCAATAGATCAATGGATCTCAACAATTACTCTAAGTCAGAATAAGTTTCTGAAGTACCCAGTGAACGATTCCACTTCTAAAGCTGGAAAGCACATAAAGGTTCCCTATGGACGTGCCGTGATGAAGGAAGGAACACCAAAAGAAGCACAAGGAAACTTAGAGAAGCATTGATTATGGTGATGGTTTCGTAGGAGTATAAAGACACCAAGCCTATGAAAATGTATACTACCAATGGTGCAGCTCACTCCAAATCAACTATATTCACAAAAGCTGTAAAAGGTATACACTACCTCAATGCTTGTATTAATAAAAGGATAAAATATGCATGTGAGATTCATGAAGAAAATCTATTTTAAAAAAGCTATTATAAAAAAAAAAACTGTTTGCAGACATGTTGCCTGCACACAGCCTGGGTGCCAGTGTACACAGGGACACAAGTGTCCCTTTCCAACAGCCACAAGCCACAACACAGTGAACCAGCTGCCTCAGCCCCTCTCCTCCCCCTCCTTTCCCTTATTCCTAACTAAAAACAAACGTGCCAGTGACATCACAGCCAATAGGTCAGTTTTCAGGAGGGAGGGGAGACAGGGGGGTTTCTAAGCACAGAGCAGGGAGCAGAAATAGCAAAGAAAGGGAAAAAGTATCCATTTTCACAGAAGAAAAGTCTGGGTGCTAGGTTGAAAAGGGAAAAACCGGACACAGAGCAACACCAAAGAGGGTATTTCTTCACCAAAAAAACTGCACGTGTGTCTCAGTACCATCTACTTGTATCACTGCCACACGTCTAGCTGACAATACAGCCGAAAAACCAAATACCATTAATGTTAGGGAAGCAGTAATTAGAAACAATTACAAATTCTCCATGCAAACTTTATTACACGGAGTCACTGCATCTCCCAGCCTCCCACCCGGCCACCCATCAGATCTGTTGGAGGATGTAAATCGGAATATTTACCCAAGCTGGTGTTTCCTTCCCTATAAACCCATTCCAACTTCCACACTTAAAAGAAATTACTCCAGGTTAAAAAAATCACTTCAGTAGAAACCTCACAAACTGCTCAGTTTTGCCTGACAATGGGAAACTGTGGCAATGAACACATCACTGTGCCCAGATGTAAATCACACAGAGGGTGGGAACCAGGCCTCTCACAGCCCAGGTCAGCAGGAAAGCAATGGAAGGGCCAAGGGGAGGGGCACTGCACCGCTTACTGGTCCTGATTTGTTCTGTGACACAGCCAGGCTGCTTCGCTGCTTCTGCTTCTACTTCTGCCAGGTGCCTCACCTGCGTCTCTCCTCCACCTCTAGCTTTGCTCGAATCTAATAGAGGCTGGCAAGTGCAGGGCGAATCACAGGCAAAAGGTTGAGAGGAGAGAAATGGGCGGTTCATAGCTACGTCCTGGTTTTGTGAGTGACAGAGCTGGGACACTGACCCTGGCTATCCGCTGGCTTTGGACCTCGCATCCTTACCTCATCACATACATAGCAATCCCTCTCAGGCCAGAAAAGGCTACTGGCTTTGGCCATAATTCCATAGGAAACACGGGGGCAGGGGGAAAAAACCTTAAATCTTCTCCCACTTAAAACATCAATCAGAAAAGAATACCACCTAAATCCTAACTGATGCGCCTACAGTTGCTAAGCACAGTCCAGGAGGAAAGGCTGCCACCTGTCTCTGCCAGGGCACAGCACTTCCTTCTGCCATGTTAGGAAAATCACTCAACACAGGCAGAATGCCGGATTTCTGACCAAGTTATACAATAACGGTGTCACATAATGTTTTTCTGTATGCAGTGGCTGGTTTAAAGTGAAGTTCAATGGGAAAAAGCAGTGTACCGAGAGAAGGGATAATGCAACCCAGGCCAGCCCTAGTAAGGAACCAGCTCCAGAGGCTCTCGAGGTTCAAACACAAAGCGTGCATGTGAATACGAAGTCCCGGTTTTACCAAGTTAACTCCCCAACAAGGGAAAAGAAAAGAACCCCGAGAGGAGAGAAGCAGGAAGCACAGTTACCATCAAGAGGTCAATGTTTAATCAATAACTGTCATTTGGACAGTTTCTTTATCTGCACTAGGTCTAACGGATCAATCTACTGTTTGATGGATCCAAGGCCAGCTTGCCAGAGAGGAGCATACCAACCATTCTATCCTTGCCCCATCCACTCTTTCCTCTGCCCACCTAACAGAGGCACTCTCAACTGCAGCGCGACTGAAGAATATGATATACAGCATTAAATAATTCTTTACAGAAAGAAGGAGGGATTAACAGCTCCCTCCCAAGCCCTACCTACAGATGTCAATAAGACTCCCTCCAGTACCTGTGACAATTTAAAAAAAAAAAGTATGCAGGGTTTGCACAGTCGGCTTAGAAGTCAAGATTACTAAGTGCTCTTCCAGAAGACTCAGGATCAGTCCCTGGAACCCACATGACAGATAAGAATCCTTTGGAACTCCGGTTCCAAAGGGAGCTTGATGCCTTCCCCTGGCCTCCACAGACAGTGCACATACATGAGGTAAAACATCCATACACACAAAATTAAGATAAATAAATGAGAGAAAGTATGCAGATGTCATCAGTTATCCTGTAGATGGCCAATCACCTCTAGTTGAAAACGCTGCTAGCATTCTTCAGTGACAGAAAGGGACACCACAGTGAACAGCACTCACAAGACACATCTCTCTCCAGGGAACTTACATCCAAAGCCACAGAGCTCGGTCATTCCAATGCTCATCCAAACCACAGTCAGTATCATCCAAACCACGGCCAGTATCATGGCCAGCTAGATAGCACGGATGTATGTGTAGCTTTGTTTCTGATGCTGAAACAACTAAAAGTAACAATCATATACACAATAGTTTAAGAATGAGAAATATATTTAAATGAAATGCTCAAAAGCTGGTAAGGAATACCTGAACTCAATGTCAAATTTTAGTAAGACTCACAATACAAGCAGCAGTAATGACAAGCTGACAGGAGACAACAGGAAGAAAGTGGCACCACTGTGATGGGCTACTTAAAGAAGCTGATTAAATGTGACCTGATCCGACCCTAACTAAGGCTACAGGTGTAACCATGTTTCAGGAAATTCAAAGGTTAGAGAACCATGCTTTATAACACCATGAAGGTATAAAAGACCACAGACAATGTACAGCTCTCTATTTAAAAAACAGTCATCAACAAGCGCCATTGGCAGGGGGCAGGGAGGATTGTACGCCTTAAATCAGACTCAAAGGCCAGCAACCATATGAATTATCAACCTCATCTAAACCCTGTCAGCACAAGCTGAGGATCACTGGATGGTACCAATGCTGATGGCCAGAATAATTATATTCTGGTTACCCTTTTTGCAAGTCTTTCTGTTTTATATAGATTATTCATATAAGTGTGTATTAGCACTGTAATATATCTGCAAAAAAAAAATCTTTTTAGTATCAGAAATAAAGGGACAGGGCAAAGGCTGAAACGAAGGTGAGATGTGTGCCGGAGCAGCACAGCGAGCCACGAGGAGCCGCCATGTTCCCCTCTCGGGGGTCTCACGGTGTGACATGCTTCATCATTGTAAAAACTATACAGTAAAACATAGGTTCTCATGGACTCATGGAAGCCAGTGTAATTACATGGGGAAATCACCCTACAATTGTTTGTGCACCCTACCTTTGCCCTGCACTGGCCAAGCACGCCACCTGTCACCCTTTCTGCCATGGAAACATCAAACCTCAAAGAGCCACGGCAGAGAAGTACAGCTGTAATTGCTGCTCCCAGTTGCTGCTCTTCAGTAAACTGTAGCTTTCATCAGAAAGCTCCTTTACCCAAGAAACGAAACAACAACGCTTTCTCATCCCAGCCCTATGTTCTTTTCTGTAATAACATCTGAAAAGGTCTTAAAAACCTAAACAAGCAAATTTTTCAAGTACTTTTATGTCTTATATTTTTCTGTTCAAAATAGTGAAATTAAAACAGTCTTCCCTTTAGTTTAAAACATAAATAAAAGATTCAATGTATTTTATAACCAGCCTTCCTTACTCTCTTGCTACATAATGTATAATGGAAATGTTCTGCATCTACTTCAAGATCCAAGGGTCCTCTGCTGCAGTTTACCCAACAGTGGTGTTTGTGGTGGTCTAAGTAGCAGCCCCGTAGGCTCATACATTTGAGTGTTTGGGCCCCAGTTAACAGAGCTGGTTGGGAAGGATTAACAGGTGCAGACTAATTAGAGAAGGTGGATCACTGAGGGTGATTCACTGGGGTTGGACTCTGAGGATTCAAAATGCCATGTCTCTCCTCTGTCTGTCTGTCTGTCTGTCTGTCTGTCTGTCTGTCTGTCTCTCTCTCTCTCTCTCTCTCTCTCATGTGTGTGTCTGTCTCTGTCTGTGTGTGTGTGTGTGTGTGTGTGTGTGTGTGTGTGTGTGTGTGTGTGTGTGTCTACAACTTATGAATCAGGTGTGAGCTCTCAGCTACTGTTGCAGTGCCATGCCTGCCTGCCTACCACCATGCTTCTTGCCATAATGATCATGGACTAACTCTGTGATTCTGTAAGCAAGCCCTCAATTAAATGCCTTCCTTTGTTAAGTTGCCTTGGCCATGGTGTCTCTTCAGCAACAGAACGGTGACTAAGACACTGCTGGTCTCCTTTCCTGGAACATTACTTGGAACATACCTTGGAGACATCTCATGTTAGTAAGTATCAATATGACTACTGCCACTTCTGTGGGGTGGGCGCCTGGTGTCTCACCTCAGATACTGTTTCAAGGCACTTGTCACTGTCTTCACTTCCCAATCTGCAGAATTCTCCAGGTCCAGCTCATTGCACATTTTTACATCTGGTGGACAGCAAGGAAAAAAAAAAGTTAAAAACCTAACCATCTAGAGATCCAACTAGCTCACAAAACTTCCAATTTTAAGTGGCCAAACAACAGTTTCTCAAGAAAAGTATTGTATGCAATCTTTTAATGAAGCATGAACTATACTCTATTTGTAGATAACCCTAGGACTTCAGAAAATCTGCAGGAAAGGCAAAAGGATCTAAGATGTAGACTATGGCGTTTCAACAGGGTAGCTCATGGGAAAGGAGGCTGTCACTCACTCAGCAGCAACAGCTCAGAGCATGCGGGGCTTGTCTACATCATTACTACACTGTGTCCTGAGCATTCCGTGAGGGCTTGTCTACATCATTACTA
>NW_022196905.1:215861061-215872133 GCF_008632895.1 Mastomys coucha
GGCTTGTCTACATCATTACTACACTGTGTCCTGAGCATTCCGTGAGGGCTTGTCTACATCATTACTACGGCTGTGTCCTGAGCATTCCGTGAGGGCTTGTCTGCACGTTACTACACTGTGTCCTGAGCATTCCGTGAGGGCTTGTCTGCATGTTACTACACTGTGTCCTGAGCATTCCGTGAGGGCTTGTCTGCACGTTACTACACTGTGTCCTGAGCATTCCGTGAGGGCTTGTCTGCACGTTACTACACTGTCCTGTGTCATGAGCATTCCGTGAGGACTTGTCTGCACTGTTACTACGCTGTGTCCTGAGCATTCCGTGAGGGCTTGTCTGCACTGTTACTATGCTGTCCTGTGTCCTAAGCATTCCGTGAGGGCTTGTCTGCACATTACTACAGCTGTGTCCTGAGCATTCCGTGAGGGCTTGTCTGCACTGTTACTACGCTGTGTCCTGAGCATTCTGTGAGGGCTTGTCTGCATGTTACTACAGCTGTGTCCTGAGCATTCCGTGAGGGCTTGTCTGCATGTTACTATGCTGTCCTGTGTCCTAAGCATTCCATGAGGGCTTGTCTGCACGTTACTACACTGTGTCCTGAGCATTCCGTGAGGGCTTGTCTGCATGTTACTACAGCTGTGTCCTGAGCATTCCGTGAGGGCTTGTCTGCACGTTACTACACTGTGTCCTGAGCATTCTGTGAGGGCTTGTCTGCATGTTACTACAGCTGTGTCCTGAGCATTCCGTGAGGGCTTGTCTGCACTGTTACTACACTGTCCTGTGTCCTGAGCATTCCGTGAGGGCTTGTCTGCACTGTTACTACGCTGTGTCCTGAGCATTCCGTGAGGGCTTGTCTGCACTGTTACTACCGCTGTGTCCTGAGCATTCCGTGAGGGCTTGTCTGCATGTTACTACACTGTCCTGTGTCATGAGCATTCCGTGAGGGCTTGTCTGCACGTTACTACACTGTGTCCTGAGCATTCCGTGAGGGCTTGTCTGCATGTTACTACAGCTGTGTCCTGAGCATTCCGTGAGAAACACTATCACCACTAAGGTAAAAGGATGTTAAACTGCAGCATGTCAGTGGGAAAGGGAGTAGTCTGGTCTCACATTCTAACACTTGTATTCGTTACAGTAGTTCTCTGCAGGTCAACACATAATCAACCCAAACAGAAACATGACACCAGAGATTCAAAATGCTACTTATGGTTTAATCTAATTTTAACATCCTGCAATGTAAATGTGTTAACATACCATGTTACTGTATCAACATGTACAATTTTTATATTGGAAAAAACAGTTCCGATTAAGATAAAAAGTAAAAAACAAAATCTACAATCCGGGTAAGTGAGAAGATGTCTATAAAAGCCGTCACTCCAACATTACAAGTCACCCCACCCCGAAAATTACCCACCAAGAAAATTAGGCCCCACTGGCATTCACTCTCAGCTAACCTAGCTTTCTTTGTCCGGAATCTGGGTTTCTGATACTGTGTTTCCTTCTGAAAAATAGCTAGTGCTCTAAAGCAAAGGTATGTAGCTGGGTGGCTGTGGCTCACACCTTTAATACCAGCACAGCTTTCACGCCTGAAGAAGCAAGCAGATCTCTGTGAGTTCAAGGTCAGCCTGGTCGACAGAGCTAGTTCTAAGACAGCCAGTTGCACTCAAAGAAACCCTGACTCAAAAAAATTAATTAATTAATTAGTTAATTAATTAATTATAATCCCTAAATGGATAATAATAATAATAATAATAATAATAGTAATAGTAATAATTCCTAAGTGGATGGGGGGGTAAGGGTGGGAGGGTGTATGTAAGAACAAACAAGAAAAAAAAAGATGAAGGAGAGAGGCTCGGGTGGGGTTTAAAGTGTCAGTCCAGGTTGAAATAAAATAGAACTGACATAAAGGCAGACACCCTGGGCATTCGCTGTCCTTGTCCGTCTGGGCCCGCACGCCCCGCACGCCCCGCATACCAGCATGGCAGGCAGCCTGGGTATTCCAAAGCTGAGCTTTAAATGTTTTACCAGCCCAGCTTGGATCAATAAATCACTCCAAGCAAGGGAGTCTCAAATCCAGCTAAGTTCCAGATCCTCGTCTGTACGAGATCTTAGCATAGTAAACGTTCCTATAAACCCATGTGCATCCTAACACATCAAGGCATGGGCAGACTTAAATGAACTGTTAAAGCAGATCGCTGCCACAGCCAGGCCATTACAAGGAAGGACACTCATGGTGGTCCTCTTTCCAAAAGAAGAGGCAGAAAACAGGTCATAAAGAAGGGCATTTCTGCTGGGCGGTGGTGGCGCACGCCTTTGATCCCATTAGGAGGCAGAGGCAGGTGAATTTCTGAGTTCGAGGCCAGCCTGGTCTACAGAGTAAGTTCCAGGACAGCCAGGGCTGCACAGAGAAACCCTGTCTCGAAAAAACAAACAATTAAAAAAAAAAAACAAAAAAACTACACACACAAGAAAACCAAACAAGAAAAAAGAAGGGCATTTCTAGCCATCTCTACAATTCTGGCGGGCTTCTCACACTCCTCCAGGAAGGAGGAGACAGCAGGCAGCTTACAAAGAGACTCCTTCTCCTTCTCTCCAGAGCAATGCCTCAGCTAAAAACAAAGAACTAGCTGTTTCCAGATTTTCCCCTTCCTCATACCAGATTTGTTTCTGCAGGGAAAATGGTATCCTGCCGGTTCTTCCTTTTTAGAAGGAATGCTAAAAAGAAAGGCTGTCCAGTTGGGACCACCACCCCAGCTCTGACCACTGTTTGTAGAGCTGTAGGCATGGGCATGACTGCAAAGGAACTAACTGCTCCATAATGGATTCAACTTTCTGAAGATCAAACAGGAAGTGATGGCTACTTTCCACCACACCACCACACACACCTATGAAGTCAATTACTCAAAGGTC
Source organism: Mastomys coucha (assembly GCF_008632895.1). Classification (NCBI taxonomy): domain Eukaryota; kingdom Metazoa; phylum Chordata; class Mammalia; order Rodentia; family Muridae; genus Mastomys; species Mastomys coucha. The sequence continues at coordinate 215,863,967 of NW_022196905.1, forward strand.
TGCAGGCTTCCTGGCACTCCAGCATTTGACTACCACAGCTGACAGCAACAGGCAATGAACTACAATGATGACTGATACCAGTTCCATTTTGATCAGTCCCTACAACCCAGAACTCATTTGCTATTGAGCCTGACAAGCCACAGATACATTCAAGAAATCAAATTAAGGGCCCTGATTAAAGATGCAGTCATTTATAACTAGGACTAAATGATTCTGTTCTAACACTTTGCCAACCAATTACTTCTGTAACTGAATATTCTGCCTCTCATTAAATCAATTATTTAAAATCTCACTTTAACATACAAGTCAGATAACATTTTCAATAAACTTGTTACATGCAAAATCACCATTTTAAAATACATGAGGCCTCTAAAGGAACTCTTTTATTTCCACTTTCTACTAAACTATCATTCTGTATTTTGAGATTCATATTCTTTCTATGGAAAAATAAGTCATCCTTCTAAATTCACAGAACAAAAGCAGCTGTCACTTCAGAAGTTAATGACTATGTCTATGTAATTAATCATCTATTAAATGCTTGCTGTTTTCAAATAGCTCAATCATCCCTGGCAGTCCTCTGCAATCAGCAAGCTAGGTGCAATTTGTTAGTTTACTTAGGATTCACACCTAAATATGTTTAGAGTGTTCAGTCAGGATATATGTTCCACCACAAGGGCAGGGACTTGCGTTTCTACCCTGACCAAAGAACTGCATACCGCATTAGTTAAAGATCTAAGCTAACAGCACAGAACCAAGGAACTGGCATCTTAGTACTGTTTCCTTCTTGCCTGAGCGCTGGTCACTGCTTTGAAGTTGAGGTGTGTACCCCATGCTCACTGAGAAGCCTGACTAACTGGGACTCAGTGCCCTAGCCACCACGGACTTGGACCTTTTTTTTTTCCTTTGAAGAGTTGAAGCAGAACATGCATGTGTGGTATAAATATGCTTTATCACCTCAAATTGCTTCCAGCTGCACTGCTCACTTCCCTCTGCTCTATGTAAAAGAACTGTCCAACAAAGTAAACAAGAAAATATTTTAAATTAAAATTCTGTTACTTTTGTTTTCTGCAGTCCTGTGTCTAAAAGGCAATAAAAAGCACACAGTCTTTTGTAAACCAGGCTTATAAATAGCAAAGACCAGCAGACCAGACATGCTAAGAACACATTTTCTCCAGGTTTCCCCTGCTCTGGTCACGTTTCGTTCCTATGTGGGAAGAAGAAAGACTACAGGGCACTTCTACCTCATACCCGTTCCTATCCGCCCCTCACTGTGGTAACTTATTTTTACACTCTCATGCCACTAAGAACTGCCACTGATTCCCCAAGATGTTCCACCTGCTGTTTCTCTTTGCCTTCCTTGTCAGCTCTGTGTTTATAATATTTTAAAAAGAGAGAGAGGAAGAATGCCTTCTCCCTGACTGTATGTGCCCTGACCTACAGACAGCCAGGGGGCAAGGAAGGAAGGTGGCTTCTCCCAGGAGGAGGAGAGCAGTCACTCAGAGGGTGCAAGTAAGGCTTGGGGGAGCTGGAAATACAAGACGCCACCTGCTAGTCCCCCAGGCTTCTCCTGGACAAGGCCTGGAGGAGGAGAAAATGTCTCCTGACATCTCCTGTGGGCAGAAGAGGAAGGTTGGAGAGCACAAGGAAAGGATGGGGGAGGAAGAGGGGCTGACGAGGTCCTATAGCAAAGGGAGACACGGGAGCGAGAATGGGGAGAAACATTCTTATCTATTTTAATCTTAAACAGGAAAGGGGAAAACGCCACAGGAACAGAGGCAGTGAGAAGAACACGCAAGAGATGAAACAGAATTCAAGCCTTGGGAATCACTACAGACTTTTACATCTGAGTGTCAAGAGAACACTTAAGACATTTGAAAAAGAAATGATGAAAGTTGATGTGAAAATGGTAATCATTTTTCTGTAATATCGAAACAGGTCTCAAGTAAATACAGCCCTCTCCTCAAAAACATAAAATGGCTTTTCAAAGATGCTTAAAAATTCAATTAGTTTTCATTTTTCATGAAGAAAATTCCATTATCAATAAAATGTGCTCTGAAAAATTTACAAATTTGAAATGAACATATTACTTTCTAGAGTCCCCAGAAGACACTGGTTGGCTTTAAAGAGAAATTAAGCCTTTGGCAGGCTCAGGCCCTGCCTCTTCTAGGATAGAACCTTAACACAATGCAAACAGAAAAGCCAGTGACAACATCTGCAGATGCGCACACATGGTTACTGGAACTCTCAAGTGCTCTTTAAAGTGATATTGAATCAGCGAGTGCTGAAAACCTTATCAGAATGAAAGGAACACCTTGAGAAACCCCTAACTTGATCAGCAAACAGTGAGGACATCTATTTCGTCAAAAGCTAAGGTTTCTATTATTAACAAACTAACACAGCATGGCATTGCGGCTACACTTTGGGCAATCTGACTCCTATTACCAGTTACCCACAAATTAACAAACCCACACTGTAGGGCCCTCTTAAATGAATAATTTAATAGGGAAATAACAAATTAATATCTTTGCACCAATTCTCTAACTTCTCATGTTTGCTCAATGTTACTGAATACACACCATTTTCCCAGCCAACAACTGAATGACATCCTAACACTCCTGTGTCTGGACTTCTCTGATACAGGAAAAAAGACAGTTTTCTTGGTGCCTATGTTTATGCATATGCTTATTTGTATGTGTGTGCTCAGACATGTGCATGCAGATGAACTTATACATGCATGCACATACAGGGGTCAGAGGTTGATATTAAGCATTTCTCTCTGTGGCTTTTTTTTTTTTTTAAAGAAAAAAGACAGGGTCTCTAATGGAACCTCAAGCTCACTGTTGGGGTAGACCTACTGACCAGCAAGCCCCGGGCCTTCCTGTCTTTCCCACAACCCAGCACTGGAGTTACAAGTAGTTACTTCTTCTATGTAGGTCTTAGGAACTAAACTCAGGTCTCTATGCTTGAACTGCAATCACTACTGAGCCATCTCCCAGACCCCTCCATATATGAACTTTTGAGGGCTTTGCAATTTCAAAATACTCTGTGAGTTGAAGACTGTCTTGGGATTTCCCAAGAGCAGAAGAACTCCCATCGGAGTTAAATGGCACTGTGCATGTAAAATTTTGTGAGATTAAGAACAAATTTCAAGACAATTTCACCTTTCATGGTAAGCACAGAAATACCTGTGTTCAGCTTCCTTGAATGTGCTCAAAGTGGCGATCAGATAAAGCTAGGGTCCCTTTGGCAGATTGACTCCAAAATGTGCCTATTTGCTTAAATGTATTCTGATAATAACATCATCTTCCAGTCTTAAGCACTGTAACACCAAGTTAGTGTTTCTAATTTTAAAATTAAGTAAAAGCAGATGCTACACTCCCATTAAATTCTTCCAGCTGCTCCCAGACCATTGGCAACCTGGCTATTTAATCTGGAGCCCACTAATGGTAAAAAGGAAAATATGTCTGCCAGAACTGCACACCCAAGTTAAACGAGAGGAAGAAAATGGAAACAGCCCATGAAAGTGAATATATTTTAGCAAAACATGCAACTGACAATGGGCAACTTTTCCTATGGTCCGTGGCTTGAAACGTGCTTGCTTATGAAACTCTTGGTTCACGCAACGCCCAAGAAGCAGCGCTACCCAAAACCTGTCACTTAGTTTTGTTCATCTTAGTTTACACTTTCAAAAGTGAGCTTCTCCTACAAACAGATTCAAATGAATTCCCAGCACACCTGGGGGCATCCTTGGTGTTGACTAATTAGAGTGAGCTACCAAATAAATTCTTACATAGCAAGGCCAAAATGACAGATTAGTTTGATAGCCAGACCCTCCAGGCTGATGAGCTATGACCATCCCTCAAGGGGAGCCTGCTGTGGACCAGGGAGACTTGAAGCGTCTTACAGGTTGCACAGAACTGACAGCGGCAGGTAAGGCAAAAGCGCTGTGTCATTCACAGAATGTCTGGGGCAATGAAATTAATTCACTCCTGGCTTCCTCCAGTCTGCGATGCCAAGGAACACTGTGTTATCAGCACAGATGGAGCATGGTTCTGGAGAAGAGCCTGGTGAGAACTGCAAACAACGAATCCCCGAGACACAGGCCCTTCCCTGACAGATGACAGTTTGGGAAACTATAAAAATGAGCGAGTCCCAGTGATCTTGTCTAACCAAATGTACTGTCAGGATTCTGGACAGGCAACCTGGAAACCATGCAGAGCATAGAGGCCTGACTCCAACTTTACTGTGAAAGGCATGCACCTATGACCTGCATTCTTCTGCTTTGTTGCTTACTAAGTACCAGGGATGTGGATAATCTCGGCCTCCGCTGAGGATACAGCCCACCCAAGTAAGTGGCACGAAAGAAGATGTATTCCTAAGTATACCATATATAACTCTGAAACAGTAAGTTGTAAAGTCAATGAGCATAAACAATTAATGCACGGAAAAATGATTAAAGAGGCATACCCATCAACATACTCAGAAGTCTCTGGACCTTTGAACTCACCCCCACAACTCGGTACAGTCCTTGGTCATTTATACCTATTGAGAGAGACAAAATGTTAGCAGGTTACAAGACCACTGCATTTTAAAAGCTATCAAACAGTGGCATTCCAAAATCTCTGATAACTTGCAACAGCAGCATTCCTGTAGACTATAAAAATATTTGACAGAACCAAGTGTTCATCAAAGTGGTCTATCAGCTTTGTATGTAAGCTGTGACCTGAAGACGGCCGCATGCAGCAGAATTCCACGTGGATAAGGATGCCCACAGTCCTGAGAGCATGCTGAAATACAGCCTGAGGCAGTGTCTACAGGTGTACTTCCATGATTTTGCTTATTTACTTGTTTGCATTTTTCTTGGGAAGTTCCAGCCCTTTTATTAATATGATGATAAACACATAGAAGAAAGTGTTTAGATGATTTTTGAAGGCCGGGCACTGAATCTGTGTTCTTAAAAAACAGATTTGCTATATCCTTCATCGAAATAAGTAAATGATTCAACTTAATGTGTTCACTCTCTGTTGAAACCTGAAAACCTTGAGCACAAAAGACAAAGGCTATACTCTCCAGCATAGCTTCATGTGTCGAGTATGTATACAATAAATGTCTTCATGTGGACTCTCATCTGTACCAACCAGTAGTTAAGTGGCACTCGGCATCGATCAGGAAGCTACAGTGGGGAATTGGGTTAGGTGAGAAAATGTCCATGTTTTACAGTGGTCCATCTTAAATGCTCCTTGAGAGATTTGCTCTGAGGAGAAAGAGGAGGTAGATAAAGCATTCCAAAACTCACCCAACTGTTGAACCAAGACTTAAGAGCTGAGAGCTGGGAGCGCACTGTAGCAATATTACTTTTTGTGTCTGAAATGCTTCCTAACAAATAAGACATCCCAAACTATGTCTTTGTCTCTTTACTCTCTGAGAGTTACAGCTTTCTGTGTGCTTGCTTCCTTCACTACAAATGTTAAAGCTAACAAGAACACACTGACTGCCAAAGAAATGTCCCTAATCCCCAGCTTTTCAGAACGCAAAAACCCAACCACCAAAGGTCACGGGCTCTGCCCAGAGGGACTATGCTCTTAACCTCCCAGCATGTGGTGGCAACAAGACTAAAGCAGGGTCTAAAGGTCTGGGTTTAGATCTACTTAGACATGAGCACATCAGGACACTGGCATCTGGGTGGTCTAAGAACAAGGGGGTTGTTCCCTATGCTGTGCCGGGATGGGAAGAAGATGGTGTGAACACATCTTAGTAACTCCTAGCACACTATACACACAAACGTTCACCATTCAGTCAGAATCAGTGTTCTCTTTCTCTTGTAGTATGCAGTCTTCTTAATGCGTTTTTTGCGTGTGGAAGTCCGTGGAAGCCCATGGAAGCCCGTGGAAGCACATGGAAGCACGTGGAAGCACATGGAACCTGTGGAAGCCCATGGAAGCCTGTGGAAGCACATGGAAGCACGTGGAAGCCCATGGAAGCACACGGAAGCCCGTGGAAGCCCGTGGAAGCCCGTGGAAGCCCATGGAAGCCCGTGGAAGCATGTGGAAGCATGTGGAAGCCCGTGGGAGCCAAAGGCCGACATCAAGATGTCTTAGCCTCAACAGCTTCTCTATCTCATATTTTCTGAGGCAGGGTCTCTCTCTGATCCTGCAGCTCACTGTTATGGACAGAGTAGCTGGGCAGGAACAGGAATCGAATTGTCTGTACCACATAGCACTATAGTCCAAGTGCATGCTGCCATGCTTGGCTTCTGTGTGGGTAAGGACTCACAGCATCTGAACTCGGGTCCTCCGGCCTGGGAAGTGAGCACGTTATTCACACTGAGCCATCACTCCCACACTATACTTTCCTTTTTTCTTCTTCCTGGCAATACTGAGATAAACCTAAGCCTTCAAGCATGCTAGGCAAGCGCTCCACACTGAACTAAATCCCCAGCCCTTCCTTATTCATTTTCTTAGCTTCTCCAATAGTGTGTGTGTGTGGTGCTGGGGGCTGAGGAGGTCCTATAGCTACAGACCAAATCGGGAAACAGAACCATTTATATGTTCTTCTTCTTCTACTTTAAATTTCTAGTTCCTACCTGTGTTTAACTTTTTACCTTTATTTTTATTTTTTTATGTATATGGGTATTTTACCTACACACATATGCATACACCTTGTGCATGCAATACCCAAAGAGGCAACCACATCCTCTGTGACTGGTTATAGCAGAGCCTCCATGTGAGTTCTAGGAATCAAACCCAGATCCTCTAGAAGAGCAGTCAGTGCTCCCAACCATGAAGCTATCTCTCCAGGATCCCTGTGTTTAGACAGAAGATACTTAAAAGATGCATTAACTTCAAATATAAGGCTTAAACCCTTAGAAGAAAGGTTTTTGGGAACAGACAGAGGCCAAGCAGACCACATGAAGACGTAAGAAGACAACCACCACCCACAGGCAAGGGGGAAACGCAAAGAACAAACCGTCCCAACTACTTACTAAAGTTTTAGCTCCCAGGGTGTGGAGGAAACCACTTCTATGTATAAATGGTGCACCGTATGACCCTATGCTATCACAGCCTGAGCCCAGCGACTGAAACCCTTTCTCTCTCAATGTCTCATTAGAGCCAGGAGAGTAGAACTAGCCCACAGTCTAGACACACGTGCCCAAAACAGTGAGGACCCACCCCAGCAGCAGAAAATCCCTGCTGTAAGGAGCAATGGTTACAACCCTACAATAGCTACAATAGGACGGCACACCCCTAGCAAGAAGGAGAAACAAGCAAAGGAAACTTCCAAGAAGCAAGATCAGAACATCCAACCTACAAAAGTAAAGGACACGAAGGGCACGTCCTAGGGGTTTTAAACACCCCAAAATCACTGCTCAATTTAAGCAGCTTGACCTCAGTGACAGAAGTCAAAAGAGCAAGTCACAGTCTACAGTCAAACAAACTCGAGCACTTACGAAAAGTGACAGAAATGCAGAGATGAAGTAAGAATGTCGCTTCAGCAATGATAGTCACTCTGAACTTGTAATTACTCAGGTAACTGATCAGGTTCAAATTCATCAAGCTTCGAGAGCTCGAGTTAATTATCATCATATAATAAAAGTGCAAAGAAGAATTAAGCTCAACACAGTGTTTCCTCTTTTCAAATAAATTTAAATAAAACCTGTACAAGGCAGGTTGGAAATGGCATGTTAGACATCAAGTCTTACAGAATTTTCTGTTTCTTCTTACTCTGCTCTTAAAGGCTGCACACCAACCAGTATGCCTTTCATTCAGGAACACATACCTGCTCACAGCAACATACCAGTCACAGACGCTGGAAGATGTAACCAATACGCCAAACTATGGGTGAGTTAGCACAACTTGGCCAACTTCTTTTCCAAAAGATTATGCCAATCACCCAAAGTTAGAGTTTTGAAATCAGCCTTGAGCTCTTCCATATTTGTCTACACTCAACAGGTCAGAGGATACTAGATTACTCTCCCTGTGCAAAGCATTTGGGGCACATGCTAACTAAAAATGTCCTCATAAAGAAACACAGCCAGACTCCATCCCGCCAGCACTCTTACCCTTTTTACTGGTGCAGAAGCTTCTGTATAAGGTTCTCCCACCCCCATTTACCCTACACATCCACAACAGGGCCCCACCCCACCTATCTACTACCCCCATTTACCCTA